>NW_016690248.1:2968734-3203790 GCF_001604755.1 Lepidothrix coronata | reverse complement strand
AATAGTCTCATGCTCTGAACTTTTATAACTAAAAAAAAAAAAAAAAAAAAAAAAAATCCAACAATCAGATAAAGACTTATGACATGCCAGGGTGGTTGGAGTGGCTTACACAAAAAGAAGTTCGGGGCATGCACGCAGCCATTCTTCAGGCAATGGACATAACTGGTGTTTATGAAGGAGAAAAAGAGGAGTTCCCCTCCTGCACTAGGGAATTCTTAAAAAGTAACTGACAAGGTCTCCAAACACTTCAGTCTCAACAGGATTGTCAGACTCATACCAAGCTACATAAAAGCTCCACAGATCTGAATTATTAAAGAAGTCTTAAAAAAGCCAAGGCTGAAAAGACCTCCTCGAGATACTTATACCACTTTTGTGTCAATTACCAAAAATATTAAAGAAACAACTTTGTAGGCTAGAAGTAAAGAAAGACAAAAAGTAAACAACATAAAAATCAGACCCCTTGAGTATCTAAATATTGCAGGACTTTCAGAAAGCTCTTGTTCTAGCACAAACACAAAGGCAGCAAAACTCTTCTGCATCACAAAGAAGGCTTCAATTTTTGCTGCCACTATGTGAACAAATAACACCACAATTGTTGTAGGTATAACTGATGTGGTTATCTCTTAAAAAAAAGTGATGCTTAATTAGCAGAAGATACCTGTTTTCTTTTGTTTGTAATGAACATAGACTAATATAGCTCAAGTTTACCCACTTTTGTAATTAAATTTTAAGAGAGATAAAATATTTATTACAGAATAGTGAATGAAGAAATGTTTACTAAAGACCATGAAGTATTTGAATTCTGTAAAAAAAATCCCAGCATAAATCCCTCAGCAGCTGCAGTGGACAAAATTACTAAATTATATCATGGCAGAAACAATAATTGCCATTACTATTTCCAAAGCCCTTTGCAGATTTTGAAAACCCCACTTCTATACAGAGAGAGAAAAAAGGAAAAAAGCAAAAAAACAAAGGGGAAGGGAAAGGCAAAAAGGCATCTATATGAACAATGTGAACATATGCAGACCTATATATTTATGTATAACTTCCTGTGAAACCAAGTTGGCACATGGAATTTTAGACGGCAGTCACAGGAACTACCTGTAATGTCCATTAATTTGTTCATGAAGAATATGTGTCCTTCTCACTGTGCACAAGGTCTTGACCTTGGAAAGGAGTCCCAAGTGATCTAAGTCTTCATCTGTGGAGGAGCATTTTGTGTCAACCATTCATCTAAAAAATAAAACTACTACTAGAAGCAGTAGCCACAGTGTGTCTCCTTTATTCACAAGTGTGCAGCATCTGCTCTAGCCCATGAAAGCTCTATTATGGATCATCATGGATGAGGCTCTTCCCACACTGACATGTTAATGACAGCCTCTGCCTCTCAAATGAACTTCCCTTTGGTCTCTACACAGTCAAAATATTTTACCAACAGCATTTTTCCTGGCAACTCAGACTTTAGCCTGCTTTCACTGGTACATACCTGAGGTTAATTTCACTGCCATGAGTAATTCAGTGGATTTAAATGGAGATATTCAAATGTTCCATTTCAGAAGCATACAGACAATATTTGTGGGATTCAGATCTTTGTACTAACATCAATACTTTTTGATTTCTGATTAAAAAAAGAAAATATCTCTATACAGATTTGAAAAACTCTGAATCAAGGGCGGCTACTCTGAGACCTGTCATGACACAGAACATCAACAGCCTTCTCATTTAAGTACTGTGTTACTCCATTTCTTATTTTCTTCTTTTATCCAGGTAGCAATAAGTAAAAATGCTTCCCTAGGAATATACTACTATAGGAATAACGCTTGCCTTGAAATTCCTCTGAACTTATCTTGGATCTGAAAGATTATAGCAGGAAACTCTTGACAATTTACTTCCTGACAGATTTCCACCATTACCTGTTTCTATCTTAAGCATTTCTCACCAGCAGCGACACTTCAACTACATCAGTATGCTGACTACACTCAATATAAAAGAGAAATGAATGGGGAAAAAATACCACAAAAATGTAAATACTTTTCAAGATTTTAGAAGCTCTACTGATGTACACACATCTGAGGTGTTGGGAAGAAGGTATATGATCTTTGATATCCTCAGAGAGCTTAGGGATAACTTAAGAACCCCTACATGGGCCTGGCCTCCAAATGTAACCTGCAGCCATGTCCTGACCATATGTCAGATGGGATGAAAAAATTACACCTCCAGGAAGTCTGTAAAAACAAGTATAATTTTATCTGTGGGCCCAGATCTCTTGTTATAGATAACCTTGGGATAAGGACATGAAGATGCACCTATCCCATGGTGTGATCCTATCAGCTGTGATCTAAAAGCTTGAAGCAATTGCAAAGAGAAGGAAAGGTGAATAAGCTAACTGCTTGCCTTGTTCTAATTGCTTTTTACTCAAAAATTGGATTTTTCTACCACTCTGCAGAAAAAAGTAACAACTGAAAGACAGTAGAGAGGATACACCATCTGAAGATATTACCAGTGGTGTCTAAATAAAATTGTTTAAAATGAAGTATAAAACTAAAATAAGAATGCTAGATACTTCTCTCCTGACATATAAGCAAAATGCACAAGGATACATTGAATATTAAATATTATTCACCTTGAACAGTTCCTTCTCTCATAACTGGAAATTTTAAAGGTCAGACATAAGTTAATGGGAGAAAAAAAAAAGAATTATCACTGCAACATTGTCCTCCTTGAGAGGACTAACACAGTGTCACTGATAAATTTATTTCTGTAACTAAGTAAGCAACCTCAGTTAAAAGGGGAGAGATATAAACTACACCTTTAAAGCTATCAGTTCTAGAAAATTAAATCTATGAACTCTGAAAACTGCTTATAATTTTTCATTCTCCAATACATCAATAGTAGGAGATATTGTGCACAGACTATCACAAGTTTTTATTCCAACTTAGCATGATTCTTTTTTTCTAGGCACTGCAGTTCAGAAAATGAAGATCACTGAACAAGAAAGGAATCTGTCTATATTTTCGGAAATTCACATCACTGAACATTTTTGCTCATCAATACAGAAATCATTGGGCAAACATGCATATAATTAAAATACAATAAAATATTTTCATGTATATGACTGCATCCAGTTACACTTCTAGAACATACTCTAAGCCCTTAAAAAAACTCCATTGCATTCAAAGGTATTTAGATGGGTTTTCCAGCTTCTTGCCTACAGATGTGCCTGGCTCACCTGCTGTCCAAACATAAGATGCATTATAGCAGGAGAGAGAAAGGGAGGAAAAAAACTGAGTTCATTTCAGAGCGGCACAGAGTGAAATGCTCCTCCACAGGCATGAGGAAACTACAAATGAATCCATGGACCAGTGAGCCATTCCCACTTTCTGAAATTATTGAGACAAACTACCCTGCTAGAAAAGTACAAGTATAATCATAATGAAAATTATGATCTACTATATTTCAATGACCATGACCACACAGTATTCTGAAGAATACACATTTGTAAACTGAAGAATATACATTTGCTGGAAAATATTCATTGATAGTTTTGACCCAGTATTGATCACACAATTACACATATAAACACTGAAGCTTTTGGGTGTGCTTTTTTACCTCAATTTACATAAGTGTATGTAAAGATGAGTAGATCTTAAGATGAGTAGATACTGCACTATTTTCTTCCATGGGTGCGACTGAAAAGGTTTTGAAATCATCACCAGATCTAGCACACCCCATCTGATATCCAATATATTTTGTAAGGAAATGTCAGGCCTCTGCTTTTATACACAGTGCTGCCACAATTCTTTTTGAAGACCAGGTATGTAAGAAAGAGGAACTCACAAAACTTGAAAAATTACTATTAATTTCTTTCGTCAATGATAAAACCAGGTAACAGAATGGAGAACAAAAGGGAGATCAGAACCGAGGAAGGACAAGGGAACTCATAATAATCTACAAAAATAAAATAAAGAGAAAATATTATTTGTTCTTCAGTGGTATTGCAAATAATAAGTACAAGTAGTCAGTAATGTGCAAGAACAAAGGACTTTCCCAATCTCTCCCATCCCCACTTTGGAAATGCTACTTCATTTTCAAAATTTGCGGTGTAGAAATATAATAAAAATTAATCTTTACCTCTATAATTCCACCATGCATCATGATAAGTGTAAACTGACACTGCAGATATGGAAGCCCATGCTTACAGATATAGTAGTAACTATAAAAACCCCACAGGTCGTGTGTCTATTCTGGATGTCTATTCTGTCAAGGATGGCAAAGAAACCTTCTCATACAAGGATGGATACCCCACTATGAGCAGGAAGAGAAACCTCATCCTTAATTTTAGCACCAGGGGCCCAGTTTTCAAAAGCCTACTAATTTCTAGTTTCTGTCAGTAGGTGTCTGACCTTGTCAAGAAGCTCTGCTTAAGTCCATTTTCCTTTGGATACTGTGCTAAGCAGCCAGAAACTGATTTCTTCATGCTTCAGAAAGCCCTGCTGAAAGTAGTTCTTCTGCACTGGAGTGAAATTACTGCCTTTTTAGCTCTCAGAAAATAGAGAGGACTGAGGTTTGGAGTCCTACAGAAACTTCATGCCAAATTATTTTTTTAATTTATTTAAAAACACCTGGGGAGAGGGATGAGACATGTTCAGCAGTCCTCAGCATTCCAGCAATAACAAGTGTGATGAGTGGTGATGGTTCACTGCCAACACAGCTACTGTGACTCCATAGCACAAGCTGTGCACTGCACCATGAACCACTAACGGGGAGTTTACATCTTTCCTCAAATGAATTGTGGAAAGAACGTGGTGGACCTACTCAAGTCCAACAAAATGACAAGAACTTAGGTTTTCTTCCTCTTCTGTGTTTACACAAATTTTGTCTAGCTATCTAGACAAAACCATTGAGGTTCCAGCTGTGCTTCAACAGCCTCATGGGAAAGTAAAAACAATTCTGTGCTTACAGGTCTTTTCTCTCACTCAAGAAAAATCCTAAGGTTTCATTCCAAGTCTTCAAGAATTACAAAAATCTGCAAAAATCATAACGGGATACATTCTGCAAATAAAAAAATTGAAGTCAAATATGTTACATTAATTTTTCAGATAGTTTCAGATATTGTGCTACAATGTCTCTTCACCTGAGTTTTGGGCAATTCTTTCTTGTTTGTCTTTATGTAAACAATATTAATGTAAATTATTAATAATCGATTATTATTTAGAAATGTGCTTTTTATGTAAATTATTAATATTTAGAGTTGGAAAAGATAATATCTACACATAATTCAGAGAGAATTTAAAGAATTCTTGTTGTGAATTTGGTGATGCCATCCTAATCGCAAAATATCTTCAGCATAGTTTCTGAAGTTTAGTAAATTGCATTTTCTACTCTAAAACACTCAAATATGTATGTAAAGCTTCATAATTTCTATTTTTCCAACTATCAATTGAAATTATTGTAATTATATAATTTTAAAATTAATTTTTAAGGCTAAGTGGATTTTAATATGTTAGATGGATAAAATTATTTTGTTTGCATTCTCAAATTAATGTAAAACCAGTCATTGACATGCAGATACCTTTTTTTAGTCTAATCAGAAATGTGCTCAAGACATTTTTGCTATTGCAGTGTAGACTTTAAGTTTTGCTAATTATTTCATACTGACAATTTTACTATGATTTGCCAAGAATCATTCATGCTGAAGGGCAGTATTCAATTTATTGATTCAATGGAATAAAAATATTATGTTGAGATACTCATTCAAAGTAAATTGTATCCTGTATTATAATGCTCATTATTACTTTAATATTTTGTTATTCAAATCACAGAATTAGGAATTATCTGTTTGCTTTAGATGTTCACCAGCTGATACATAGCTAATCAAATCACATAACCATTACTTTATTTAATAATTAATAGACTTGCTTAATATATTAATATGTAGTACATACACATAAAATTAATATATTTAATTTAATAATTAATTTCACTGATAACAACAGAACAATTGTTCTACTTGTATCAATTTAATTATTTCAGTACAACCTTTATTATCTATACAGAAGTGCATGTGTATGTGCAGGTAGATATAATCTACCTCTACAAAAACAAGTAAAACCATTACAATCAGAATATAGTATTCATAATAAGTCTAATTAAAAAAAAATATTCCTAAGTCAAGCTATGAAATTTGATTAAGTGTTACATTGCTAATACTAACACTGACTACTAATGTGGACATTCCAAGAAAAAACAATTTTCTGCATTACGATGAAAAATACTGACACAATTCAAGAAGCAATGTCAGTGGATGCCTCCACTCTCCAGTTTTCATCATGAGGTGCTACTTCTAAAGAAATATATTCTAGGAACTGTAGAATAACACACTGATAAAATATAAAGGCATATTTCACAGTGTCCTCTTGGAATAAGGCTACTTGAAAAGATATCAAGGGAAATAGACTGCCCAATGTTTGTTACATTGCAACATTTCATCACCCACTTCTCATTTTTCTTACTAGTAAGGATTCATAAGAATTCAACAAATCATAGCTATTCATTGCATAATAATTTTGTGATTCAACAAAAGCTAGGTTAAAAAAAGACTAAATTTAAGTTTTCTTTTCCAAATTGGTCCCTATTTACATTTTATTTTCTACAGTCTCTGACCAATTAAGAAAAAGGCCTAGATCTACAAAAGGACTTCGGCACCAAAATACTAAATGTTGAAGTAACTTGGCCAGATAGTGGATTGAATTGTCTTTTGTTAGACACCCACATTCACTATAACACAGGATGAGTGTCATCAGCTGACTGAACATTGTCTATGGAAAAGATTGGAAGAAAGACTAGTTTTTAAACCTGGGTCTTACAGAAGTGAAAAGTACTTCATATCCTTGTAATGACACATGTATATCTGTTGAGGACTCACAGGTCCAAAGCTTCTCCTGAAAAGAAACTTTTAAAAAGCCATTCATTTGGAAAACAAACTAACAAATGTGTTAGTGAGGCAGCTATAAGGGTCATGCCATCGTGGCAATGACAATAGCTGTAGTGGTTCAAAAGAAAATGAAGTTTCAGATTAAAAAGACAAAATACAAATTGCATACTGAAAGAGGACTTAATCATGCAAGCCACAGGACTTGCAGCAAGTAGAGAATGACAGTCCTCAAAGCAGGAGTTTCAATGTCACATCCGATTTTGCTAGTCAGTACAATCAGTGTCAGCAGTATTTAACTATCTGCCCTCTTGAAAAGGCTCTGGTAGTCCTTGGCAGCTGATGGCAGATGGGATGCGAAAGCAACAAGATCTGTGTGAGATATATATAAAACAGGATATGGACAAAGGTGTTTAAAACTTGGGAATGCACTTGAACTCAAATGGCAATCCTATGGATGGCTCCTATGGCTCTGAAACTCTTCCAATCATAGTTGCAGCACTTGGCTAGTTCACCAGGCTGTCTAAGAAAGAGGATTGGATTTCATAGTGTGAGGCAAGGGGAGTAATGCACTGCTGCTATGTCACTCCATATGTGAAGCTGGCATATGTTGCTGAAACTTCGCTGAAGTTCTAATAGGAGCGTGTCCTGAGGGTTATTCATCCTCTAAGTTATATATTCTTTGTAAAATGATTTGAACAATAGGACATCAATTCTTGCTGACAGACTTGCTGCTTGAAGACACTGGGGTTAAGGATTTTAAAAAAAAAAAATAGTTAACATATACGGTGACTGGGACCGTTGGAAGAGAACAATACAGCTCTATGTACTTAAACTACCTCATGGCTTGCAGACCCAGTGGCTTTTAAAGACTGTTCGTTAATGACAGTTTGCAACACTGTGGTAAACCAAGGCCTGTAATTTGCAGATTTTATTTTTAGAAATACTCATTGGAGCACTGTGGCATTGATGGCTATGAAAGAAAGAAAGAAAGAAAAGAAAGGGAGGAGGAAAGAGCCCATGCAAAATTAAAAGCCTTTCAAGTTTACTGAAAAAAAGTGTTTCAGAACAACAGGTTCCCCTATTTCTTAGGGGAAGGATAGAAGCCTAAATTCAAGGGTATAGCATACGCAAAACACATTCAGTGTGAAATGCCTGACATTGTATCACATTCATAAAAAGCTGCCGCTAGCAAAATAGATAGCCAAATTGAAACATACATCCCATTTCTATAAAAAACAGAGAAGGAAAACATCAGAAAAACTGATGTCAAGATGAAAAGCAGGCTTTTTTCCAGCTGTCTTTACTCAGCACTCTAGTCAGAATCATACCACAAAACAAGACAGTCCAGTCAACATTAACTCTGAATGGGGTTATTAAAGGCAGAAGATACTCCTTCATGGCTTAATTTAATTATAATTCCTGGCAACTGGAAGGCCTTTTAACATTTTTGGAATACAGATGCATTTCCAACAGTTTCTCCTCTTTGTCAAAATGCTCAAGTAGTCATTTTTGAACTGGTTTCTTTCCAGACCTGACAAGTCCTGTCACAGTTGTTTTTGTCAAGAGGCTCTGAAACCCCACTGTGTCATTGTAGTTTTGATTTCTGAACCAGATGTATTTGTGTTCACTGTTTCACCTCAAATTGTCAACTGTAAAATTACACGCTGTCTGAAAAATTATCCTGACATTAGCAAATGCTCCCTCCCTCGGTGCCTGTTGAAAGCCATACTGTTTGTTAATGTGATAGTGCAACTTCACCCCTTTTTTTTGCTTTCTACAATTTTCTCAATTCATTAGTGTCTTCCTTGCAAATCTGCAGACATGAACTGTACTAAACAGCCTCCAGAAAATAATAAATAACCAAACAAAAAGTCACAAAAAGTAAATCCAACATTCTCCTTTCAAATAGCACAAGGCAAATCAAAAGTGCCAGGTGAAAATTTACTGGGAAAGCGCTGATCGTGGACCTTAACGCTCCTCTACCAGACCAACCTGCTGGATTCCCTATTTTCTGCGAAAGGAATGGAAAAATTCAGCTTACTTCCCCACACTTCTTTGACCTCGAGAGCAATTCAACACTGCAAAACAAGAACGGGTTTATCTCTTATCTGGGTAATATCCACTATGACATAATGTCTAACTTCAAAAAAAAAAAGGCAGCTCAGTCACTGGCAGCACTCTCACTGTTGATCATTCATCTCCAGTCCCGTCAGTGGCTTTATGTGACATGAACTACAGGTTTCTGTGCAGTTCATAGCTTGGCAACAGCATCACTTCTAAAAGAGCAAAGAGGAGCAGCAACAGAAGATCTTATGACTACCCAGAGACTTCAGGGGACTGTGGATCAGATAATAATCAGCCACCAAAGAATCAGAATATTTTGGCAGTTTTATTCTCTTTAAATTACCACCTGCTTCTAAAAACAATTTCAAAAGATCTAGCACAGCAGATTTCATTATGACTCTCACGGTTGGCTACAGTAAAAAATAAAAATGAAAAGCTCTTTCAAGATTGGATCTTTTTATTTCTCACCACAACTACTGTGAAACCACCTGCCTTTCATGTAGTGTTTGTAAATCCAGTGTCTTAACTGTCATGAAATACTTTCCATTTCCGTGGTTAGTAACATTTAGCATCCCTGACTTTTCCTCAGTGATACAAAGGTTTGCAATGAAAGCAGTTCTGCAATCTCTCCTTCCCTGGGTCAAATCCTGCCAAGTTCTGCCCATACCTTTCAGATGTCTTCTGGCTTTGTGCAGCAGGGCAGCAGTTAATTGAGAAAAACAAGAAAGCAAACCACACTTTGAAAAATTGTGTTGCACAGTGTGGGGTGCCATTTGTCCTACTTGTACATGCATCCTTTTCCTGATTTCTAAGCAATTTGTGCATGAGTATAAACATCATAAGTGTTTAGTATTTTATTCCATGTTGTCCCAAGAAGTTGATTTTTTTCCCTAGCTCTTTTAAAATAAACTGTACTTAGGACAACTTTAAAATACCTTCTTTACAAATAACAATAAAAATAATAATAATTACTACTAATAGTTAATAATAATAATAGCTCCAAACCCATAATGAGATCTGTGCAGAACCTTCTCCTTGGAGTCTGCACTGCTGTGGAGATCAAAGCATAGAGATAACCAAGCTCTTGGATGCCAGATGGGTTATAGATCAGTACCTAGAATTCATAGTAGAATTTACACCAGTTTTATTTGCCATGAGCCTTGTTCATGGCATATCTTCCCCATTTTTCGTTGTTTCACTCTGCTTGGTCTACATTGTGTTGCATCACTCAAAAATAATTGAATGTTTAATTTGGGAGCTAAAATATTTTTCAAAGTGTGTAACGATTCACAAATAAATTTGCCAAGGCTGTGCTTTCACTTGAGAAGCAAAACAGCAAAGACCATTGTACTTTTTTTCCTTGAGCTATTATAGTTTTCTTCCTTTCCTTCCTGCATCTCTGATCTATTTAAAAAGGCCTTTATGTGCAAATGGTATTCATCTATCATTAATTTTTTATTCCACTACAGTAGTTTTGAAGGATAACCAGTTAAATTTGTTTCTCTTCAGTATATTCTAGACTTGGCAGAAACTGTTTTTAAAATAATGGGTTTCCATGATTTTGTAGGATGTCATTCTCAGTTCTACCTGACCCTATACACACTCCCTTTACAATTCTTGTAACTAGGTTATAAATACGGAAAAAAAAATGTAAAAATAAAATCCCAGACTGAATTTCCACTAACGGCAAAAGGATAAAGTAATGGTTTATCAATTATTTAAATCAATGTGAATTCTACCATGATATAGGCACATACTACTTCCCATTAAGTTTGGTGGGTTTTTTACTGTTATAAGTATCTGCAATGCAAACCTAACTCAGATGATAAAGAGCTACACAGTGCTTCTGACTGAATAGTACATCTAACCTGAATGTGTATAGTTCAAGAGAGCAAAACAACTCTCAAGCATGCATAAGTAATGTTGCTGTAACTGTCTTTACATCAGATAACAATACCTTCTTCCACAGTACTTCTGTTATTTCAGGTGCAAGAGACCATTGAGCTGGGGAATAACAGGACCAAAATCAGTGTATCATCCAGCAACAGGGAGGTGCTTTTACCTTTCCAGTTGACCCTAAGCTCTCACAAAGCAACACAGATGGGCAGCACTTCCTACCTTCTTCATCTGGGCAGGAGATTACCTTACTGGCACATGACCCATTCTCAGTTGTTGAGGTCTTTATCATCTTAACACTGACCAACACTAAGTCCCCACATTCTCCAAAATCTACAGCTGGTACAGAACATGGCACTGCACTTCTTCAGTACCTCTGCCTATGGCAAGTACACCAGTTCCCTACATTCTCCTGGAAAGGAATCAGAGTGAAGAGCTTGGTGACCTGGCCATACATATAAATGCTATTTAGAGTTATATTTGCTGGATGTACCTTTACCAAATGACTCGCTGTACTTTGAAAAGACAGATCCCTACTTTCTCTTGCTATGTCATATCTTCACATCAGGTTGAAATGTCACAAAGCATCAGCACTCACTGTCACATAGAAAAGAATCATTAAGTGAGCCCAGTCCCCTCCTGAAATAAGATAGTCTAGATGATAGTCTGGGGATAAAAAAGAGAGCAGAGAGAAATCCGTTCTGCTTTCTATTTCTTCCTGCTAGAGAGAAGGGGCCAGGCAGGCAGCCCAACCCCAGGAAGATGCACAGCAGGGAGAAGTACAAGATTAGTGCAGTAGATACTGAAATAGCCACAGGACCTTTGAAGGTTGGTATTATTTATAATCTGGGACTATTTTACAAGCATTATCGTTGTTCAGAGTACTATGGGACAGTTCATTAAGAAGCCCTCGTGTGTCAGAAAGGATGTAAAAACAAGAGCTCTTTAGGTGGTAAAACCACTCAGCAGGATCTTGTGCTTCCTTTGACAACATACCAAGAGGGGGAGAGAGAAGATCAACAGCTCTTCTAATAATTGGACACTTCTTTTATTCCAGGTAATGGAAATAGGGGAGAACACTATTTTGTCAAGAATCTGGTATTCTTGAATTTTCTTTAATCTGGAACAGAATGTACCATTAGAGTGAAATACAGTATGGTCAGACCAGACCATCCTGGCTGCAAATGAATTGGTTGTGTTTCCTTGTGTTTCTGTCCCATCTTAAAAACGGAAAATTAAGAATTGTTGAGGTGCATTTCTTAGGGCACTGTCATAGTGCCTAAGTGGGGCAGAAAAATCAATTCTTCTCTATTTATTAAGTTCTCTTATTGCTTTGACCACTTCTGCTTTAAAAGATACCCCATTTCAATGATATATCAAAAAGCCCATTAATATGGGTCCATCTTCCTGAAAATCCCATGTACAGATTCCTCATTGATGGGAACACTATACGAATTCATGTTATAATGTATTATTACAAATTTCTAATGTTTCTAATAGATGAAAATTTTCAGACAAAAATAATCCTTAGGCCTTTCCTTTCCAAACATAAGCCAACTAAGTTTTGAAGGATAAGTGCAGCTGTTTTCCTATGGCAATCAATATATTTTGCACAGTTTTCTATGTACTGTGCTATGCAACAATCTACTAAGAAACAAGTGAGAGAGATTCAATGGCAGAGGTTAATAACCCGAGAAAACATCATGTCTAAGGAAGCCTATTTGTGCATGCCACAACAATGATAGCTAAGTAGTCTGAAGGGTTCAAAGATAAAGACTAGGCACTCTATAAATGTGTTTTTATGTGCAAAGTCTACAACTTTAAAGTTTACCATTTATACAGGCTCAAAAGTATCTTCTGAAAGAAAAAAAGGAAAGAAGAACTTCTTTGAAGTGCTTTCTAATGCACCTGGCAAATTAGAAGTGAAAAATTAAACAGATTTAGTACCGGTAGGAGAAGGACTAATTAACATAACCAGATAGACGGCAAGCTTCAAATATGACTGTAGCAGTGCACTGATGTTAGCAGCAAGGTATGAACACATGTTCATCTAAAAAAATTAGACCAGGAATAAGTCTCTGAATTGACAGAAAAACCAGAGACTACATGACTGAAAGCTTGAGGTCATAAAGTTTAATCAAAACCATATTCAAAAAATCATGCTGACATATGTTAATGTAGTCTTTGAACAGCATTAAACCCAGAATAAATTGCTTCCAGTTGACAAAAAAGGTTCTAGTCTAGCAGTCAAGGCCCTGAGCTTTCTATGGCCCATGCAAAGAGCATAGTAGTCAAGGATAAGTACTTACTACAGCAAGACGTGTTCTTGGGGCAGGGGGACTTACTTGGGTTCAAAAATCTCTCTTACCTTGTTTGTTTGGGGTTTTTTTCACCAGTATAGTAGCAATGAAGGTAATCAGTGTGAATAGCAAAAGGAAATGCTTGGAGGAGAGATTTTGGAACTTCTCGAGTCTTTTCTTTCCTCTCCTCAGTTAATTGTTTTTTATTTAAGAGTTATTGAAAGCTGGACTATATACACCAAGAAATTTCCAGAAACCACCAACTGAGACTGAGCGTAGGTAATAAAACTCTTAGGGTTACATTGCTTTTTAATATCTTGTTGATCAAGGCTCAGTTGAGACTTCAGTGAGAGACTCAGCAACACAATTACTGTGGTTCACCCACCAGCTTCTTCCCTTCCCCTAGGCATAGGTCTTAATCCATATTCATTTAAAAGGAAAATCACTCTCTACTCTGTTCGTTCCAAACCACCATCATTGCTGTACAAATTGTGACTTGTCATGAAAAGAACCAGAAAACCTCCATTTTGTACCATACCTTGTATCACTTTAATGGTTTATGGGGATGTGACTTCACTTATTTGAACAGCAACCATTGTTTTATTTCTGCTAGTCTGTGTTAAGAGGGTTTTAATGCTTGTTTAATGAAGCCTGGAGAAACAAAGATGTTGTTCTGCTTCTGTCCACTTAGCTGCTTTATTAGAATTTATATCTCTCACAGAATTTTACCCTTCGGTTTTTCAGCAGCAATATTTTTCAGTCTCACCAGAATTACACCATATCCTAATCTCTTAAGAAAAGTCCTGCTCTTTGCAGGATGAATTATAAACAGACTTCCTGAGGGCTTTGCCTTTTAATCTCATTACAGTGATTTATTTGTTTTTATCTACTTTCTCTTTGAAAACAGGTATTTAAAAGCGGTGTTTATAAATTTACTTAGATATTTATGCACTGAAAATTTTCCAATGGAATACACAAATGTTTCTTTTAAACATCAAATACTGTTCAAAAATGTAACTTCAGAAAAAAGCATTGTGTTTATATAGAATTGAATGAAATATTTTGCTGAATATATTTTTAGGATTGCATTTCCAACATTAAGATTTTTTTTCCTCTTTCCCATGCTTATGTTTAGAGTAATCTAGAGTTTAGTTATATCAGTTGTGTTTATACAAACCTTATCTGAGTTATCATGCAATGCTGTCTTTTCAGTTTGCTTGGTTAGAGTGTTCACACTATCATCAGTCATTTCAGGGAATATTACTGTATTTGAAACAAATAAGTATTTCTTAGCTTAAACATTCAATTCAACTGTTTACTCTGAAGGTAAATGTTTGTCCTTGATAAATATGAGCTTTCTCCAGGGACAGCTGAAGGTCACAGGAAGATCTTTCGAGAGACTACAGGCAATAACAATTTGAGTTTTCAGTTTCAAAGAATATTTCTTTGACAACACTTCATATAACAAACTTACAGTAAACACATGCAGGATAAATTTAATAAAACAAACCAAACAAAATATTTCACTGTACACAGTTCTTCTCTTGGGGTATAGGGAAAAGAATAAACATGCAACAGATGTTAGTCATTACTAAAGGTATGGCAATGGAATGGTAAAGGGAATAGTCTGAGAACCTATAAATGCTGCAACTTCTATATGGTAGGTACGCAACAGATGCTTTCATGCCATTCATAGCTCATTTTAAACAAGTTTTATTTCCAAGGGTGTTTTTTTCATTTCAGTCACATCTCTTGTGCTAAAAGTGGAAAGCAGAGGAAGTAGGGGATGTAAAGTATTCATTTGAAGACAAAACTACCAGGGTACCTTCACTAAGAGCTACTAACAGCAGTCTCATCTTTCCCTCCTCCCACTGAACTTCTCTCACTGTCTTTGGAAATTTTTGTGTAAAAAAAATATGATGATGAATACTAAAAATATTTCTCTCTAGAACTGTCCTACAGAGATTCCAGAGTCTCGGTGAAGACAGAGGGGGAGGGAGTGTTGTACTTACTGGTTTAGAGCTGCAGGTTTAGTTGAGAAGTCTCCTATTTTTTTTCCCAGAGTTCACTCAGATATATATATCACGCATGTCTGGAATCTCACGAAATACATTTTAACAAGGAGAATATATAATACAAGACTTCAAGTACCATCACTCCTGAGATCACAAAGGACTCTTCTAAATGGTTGTTTTGAAAAATCATTTTTCTCCTCCTGGACATACATTATTTCTCTCTGCTACTTCTTTTAAAAGTACCCATAAGAGTAACAACATCCTTCACAACTAGGTAAAAACAATCTGCATTCAAAGCAAAGCGTGATTGGAATCTGTAATATCAAAACTTTGAAGAGCTATTAAAATTCGTGTTCTAGAAGATGTAGCTTTATATTCTTTATTGCATCATTTGGAAAATAGACCACTTTTTAAGTGTTACTGAAAAATACATCAGAAAAGCATAATCCGGTTTGCTTTCTAAGTCAGGAGGCTTTTGTATTACATAACAATTCAGAAGGAGCTTTTATTTACTTATAAATATAAAATGGCTACTCCAAAGATCTTTGTACATGGTTTGCAAAACTGTCTTATTTTGGGTATTTACTTGGACTTCCTGATGGGAAAAAAAACCCACATAAAATATGATAATGAAAATCAGCATAATGCATTATGTTGTGCAACTTCAGCTGTTGTAAGTCAGTATGAAGCCCTTCCACTCCTACAGTTGACAGTGCATTACAGAAGGGTCAATATTTCCAAAATGTTTTTTAACAATAGGAACTATCAGAGCATCCAAATATTGGCTGAGATTTCTAAACATAATCAGTTTTTTTAGAAAGGTCAGTTTTTCTTTGAAAAAGTTTTAAGAGCAAAATATAAAACAATTTTCTAGAAGGGTAAAACTGACAAATTACGGATTCTGTCCAGATGGTGTGGGGGTTTGGGTTTTTCTTTAAGTAAATCTATATTCCATTTCATAATTCCAAAACTTAAGCAATCACTAAATAAATAAATACATAAACTGTTCGGAAACCCTCTGTAAATGCCTTATCTGAAGAGTTGTAGCAAATGCTGTGGGACTGATGAGGGTGAACAGAAAAAAAAATATTAAAAAGGCATTCATGGATAATAGCTACAAGGCTCAAAGACTCCAAACAATTAGGCTACTTATTTTCTGTAACTGTCTAAATAGGTTTTACAAAACAACAGGTGCCAAACACTGCTCAGGAACTGGCTGTGCCTTGGTCAGCAGGTCCAGCCTTTAAGTGTGATCGAGCCCTGGTTTCCTAGAGATGGCTGAACACGTGCCTGCCTGTAAAAATTGGTGAATGAATTCTTTATTTTGCTTTGCTTGCATGAGTAACCTTTTCTTTACCTATTAAACTGTCTTGATCTCAACCCATGTGTTTTCTCACTTTTACCCTTCTGATTCTCTCCCCCATGCCACTGAGAGGAGTGACTGAGTGGCTGTGTGGGGCTTAGCTGCCAGCTGGGGTTAAACCATGACAATTTAACTGCAAGTAATTAAGTTTGAAAGACTGCTGTCTAAGGATACAGAAAAGAAGTACAATCACTCCAACACCCTGGATTCATTCACATGTAGGGTTGTCAGATGTGATTTTTCCCTTGACGTGGATATTGCACAGATCTGTGATTAAATTATCTCTCACACTCTCTTGTCCATCACCCGTGTAAGACATGATTTCCTACCCCACACATTTTCACGCACTCTTTCGCTTGGTCACAATGTGAAATCAAGGTCTCACTGAAGATCCCTTTCACTGCTATCTACACTGGTGCCAAGAAAGGATGCTCCAAGGAGACACAATACTTCAAACAGTTTTCTACCACTGTACAAATCAAAAAATAAAATTCACACAAGCCAGTATTTGCAAACTTGATAGCTACACTCAGCATCCATAATGTATTTTCAGGCAACTAAGTGGATTCCCTTGCAAAAGTTCTGCTTTCCTGGGAGATCACATCATAGAAAAAAACATTCTATTTGGTTCCTACTACTTTCCAAATGGTTCAGCAGGCATTCAAACACCCTTCTAACATGATAAGCATAGTCAGTATCCAAACGATTATGATTTTATCAGTGCTGCTGTTCATTTCTCTGAGAAGACTCCACATCTGAACACTGCTGAAGTCTCTTTTATTATCCTCTTGCAGAGTGAATAATTTCCCAAGAATACCAGAATTCATTTTTATCTTACAGTGTTTTAAGTTACCCTTGTTTGAGTTCAATTCTTGAAAAAATGAAATCCTGTCTTAAATACTTCCCCTAAAGTTTTTATTCTTATTTCCTAACTTTTTCAATTCATATAAAAAAGTCACTCAGGTTTGACTAAAAAGGAAAAAAAAAATCCTTTGAATTCACTTGACTTAGAACAAGAGTAATCATTTCAATTTTTCAAAGCAATATTGTACTTAAAGGATATGTTGAAATTCCATCTGAACACAAGAGAACACATTTTTACTGCAGTAGTTGTCAAATATCAGAACAGATTGTCCAAAACACTTATGGAGTATCCGTTTGTGGATATATTAAAAATCCAACTGGACACGGCCTTGGACAACATGTCCTGGTTTATCATGCCCTGTGCAGAGGATTAAGATGATCTTAAGAGTGTCCTTACACCCTCAGCCATCTCACAGTTCTGTGACTACCTGTGAAATAAAAACATCAAGGTTTTTCATCCATCAGGACAGCATATAAAAACATTAGAATATTTGTCTCAAAACAGAAACAAAAAAAAGCATTTAAATTTAAAAACCCAAACACTACTATTACACTAACAACAAATAAATTGCTGGCTTTGAAACAGCCTCTGTTTTCATTTGTTACCACTAGAGCAACTGTAGGTTGGAATGCATACTATCATACACAGATCTTCCTATACTCTAAATGAGATCACATTTCTGTCTGTGCAGAAGGCCCTTAAAAAGAAACTGGTCAAGAAGAAATTTGCAGTCCCTTTCTCTTTCAAACCCAGTATATAAAGAAGCTATAACCTTTTCACAATTGTGTAGAGGGCTTTCTTGTTTTCATTATTCCCCACTAATGCTGAGATCTCATAGTCTGATGAACAGAAATCTAAATTCCCACTCTTTTGTTAAAAGTAAATCTGTAAATTTAAGTATTCACATTGGATTTTTCTTCAACAGACATTAGGCAATCTTCCAATTATCCAACTTGCAACTTGAAAATTATTATAAGTTAAATGAGCAGTTATCTATATGACACTGCAGTATAAGACTTTTTCCACAAAAAACCCCAGATAACTTTAAGTGCTAGGATATGGTTTCTTTCAGAAAGCAGAGTTTCTGACTTGGCTTTCCATTCCACAACACAGATACACCTGCGTGCAGAACCTTATCTTCCCTTAGCTTTGCCCTGTCTCTCCACAAACTGCTTCTAAGGTCTTCCTCCTCATGCAGAAGTTTGCACAGCACAGATTACATGCATATTAGCTGTAGCTAAACTTTTGTTTAGCAGGAGCAGATATTTCTGCCTGGACAATAAGGGCGGTAAAAAACTGGAACAGGTTGCCCAGAAGGGTGGTAGATACCCCATCCCTAGAAACATTGCCTAGTAGACAAGGTGGTGTTAGGTCAAAGGTTGGACTCGATCTCAGAGGTCTTTTCCAACCTAGTTGATTCTGTGATTCAAGGTCAGGTTGGGCGAGGGTCTGAGCAACCTGATGTAGTTGATGTCCATCCAAACTATTCTATAATACTATGACCTTACTAAGAACCACTTTCATTTCCCATTTATCTCTAGCAAGTAGATTTGAGCTGTAGTACAGCTGTAGTGCACCTTTCATCCAATGCTGCATTTTACTATAGAAAGAAGCAATTTCTGAGTAATACGTAAATTAGACTATAGATCACTTTGGGATGCTTCTGGATGACAGACGTTATATAAAGAGAAATCATTCCCACCAAATCATTAGTGACAAATCCATTATAAGCTGATGGCAGGCTGGAAGTCAAAGTGAAATGAATTGCCATTCACTCCATTAATGCCTTTAATTCGTCATAGCCTAAACCAAAGAGCCTGTTCTTTGGTTAAATTATATGAAGAAGGTTGCATTAGCCATAACTGTAACTTGGTACCTCCTCCCAACTCAGGGCAGGCATGCAGACCCCTGCAAAACAGTATTGGTCAAAGGGCATCACTTCAAGTGCGTAGCAACCTTCCCAAGGAGGGAGGTCCTCCACAGAGGCAGAGCTTTCCAGTAGTGGGAAAGTACCTCGAGCTACCTCAGACACACCCTCCCCAGGCCTTCTGCCCAGTATTTTATCTGCAAAAATAGTTTCAAACCCTAGCAAACCAAATGCACAGTCTCTGTTAAATTCATGTATAACATCACAAGTTTTTTTCTTGACATATTTTTAAGTCACTGAATCTCATTCCCAGAGTTTCTGGTGATTTTCATTAGCCTGCTTGTAGATTTCATTTACATGGGTTAAAAGTATTCTTCATCCATAAGAGGTAACTCAACTCATATGTATGCATGCACATATGCACATGTCCATTTTTTGGGGGTGGTGGTAAGTATATCTACCTAACTATAAAAACAGTAATCCAGCAATTATTCCATTAAAAGTAATCAATTTATTCTGTTTATGTCTTCTAGCATTATTTAGAGATCCAATCTCAGTTTTGCTTATCCCCACATTATCACACATTCAGATCAGACCCTTCCCCAATTCATCTTTTTGAAACATTAAAAAAAATCAGAAAAGAAAGAGAACATTAAAAATAAAGAATAGAAAATGTTTAGAAATAAGGATAGAAGAAAAGGACAGAAAGGCAGAAAGGGCAGGAATATCATGTAGAAAGAGAAAAACATCCGTCTGAATATCCGTGCTAAATATTCTACAACAAAGTTGTGAAGGAACTGCAAATATAGTTTGAATTTACCACCTAAGTCTTCCTGGAATAGAAAGTATTAGACCAAAAACAATCTTTGGAATACACATTTCTCAGACTAAGAAAATCCTCTGTAATTTCAGCTGGCATGCTTTCCATGTCATAGATGTATTTATGGCAGTCTATTATATCCAAACAGGCTGCTTGAATTTCACTCTGTTACAATCTATGACATATTCAATTTTCTGCCTTTGCTGCTTTCCACATCAATGGATTTCACATTTTCTACAAGAGGATGAGGCATTTTTCTACTGTTTGCTGTAGAAGATAAAGACAAAAACATGTCCTCTCTTCAGACTAACTTTCAAATGTTTCTCTCATAATGCATACTATTTCCATGACTTTTGTTTGCACTACCAGCCTCCCATAACAATTGAATAATCTCTCCTAGGTTTAATGGACTATATTACAGTAAGATCACCGTTCAGAGACCAAAAGAGTTTTAAAACAGTCTCTATCTATGTGTACAAGTTTCAAGAGGAAAAAAGTATCCACTACACATGCCATTATCAGCTTTTTCCAAAACTGAAATCTGCACAAGAAATATGTACTTAGGCAAGGAAATTGGAGGGCATTTTGGAAAGTGTGGCACTGATTGTTATAACAGAATCCTCTCCTCTCATTTTCATGACTCTGTGCCTGGCAAAAGTTCCAGCACTGCCATTTAATTGAGCATAGCTGCAGTTCACTAGAATAAGGTGATAAAATACCTAATACATGTTCAACAAAAGAAACACCAAGAATTTTCATACACCCATCTTTGAAGGCAACTTTTTATATTAATATTTCAAGGATTTGATTGATTTGGATAACTCTGGAGACTTTATAATAAAAAGCTCAATTAATATAAGGTATTTTGAGAATATTCATGATAACTCATGAATACAGTACAGTCGTTTTGGGATCAAAAGGAAGGGTTGCAGTCCAGATTTCAGACTGGTCTTCAAAAGCTATGGAATGATATTATGGAATATCTTTGGGTATAAACTGCATTTTGGAAACTGAAAAAGTTACAAAAAGCCTTTCTGGAAATACTTAAGATCCTTTAATACTACCTATAGAAAAACATGCTACTTTTTCTTGTAAAATCTTCAGTCCATGGTACCAGGCATTATGTAAGTCTTCCATGGTTAGACTTCTTTGTCACTGCACTTCAATTCTTCTGTTCTCAGAGCTAACAGACTTTCAGCATAATGTACATTACCACAGCAAGCACAAACGTCCTAGCAGAATATAGACCTAGACTACTATAAAGTCCCAGAAATTTAGAAGTAGTAGGCTTAGTCATTACGTTCTTCATTTCCCATTCTCTCTCAATTCTAAGAACCTTCTATAAGCATTGTCTGAACTTTAACAGCGAGACCTGTAGGTAAGGTTTAGCCGTAAAGGCCTTGACATTATCAATTCTCTGTCAAAGAGAATTCTCCCTTAAAACTAGAGTGATCTACAAATAAATAGTAAGATAAAAACAACAAAGAGGAAACTAATTTAACTCTTTTTCCTTGTACAGTTCATACTTCAAGCTCTTTCTGTTGACATCCCTTTCTGTTTCTAAAGCATTGGATAGCCAAGAAACATCATTATAACCTCTGTGCTGACAGTAGAGGTGCAGAAAGAAGAGAAGCAGCTGGTGTTTCACTAAAAACTAAAGAAAGTTTTGGCTGTCTTACAGGCTCTTTGCTTCACTTATATCAACATCTCCACTGCCGTCAACAGAAAATCAGACACAAAGGCAGAGCAGGAATATGTCACATTCCATATTAATCATTCATTATCACAGATTTCCACATTTAGTGAACACCTCCTTAAACTGAGTCCAGAATGCTTTCACCAGTGTTTTCAAAGGGTTTTCTCATTCTGGGTTCTTCTAATCAGCTTTACCTAAGAATGGAATATTCTGCTCTGAA
This sequence comes from Lepidothrix coronata, assembly GCF_001604755.1. NCBI lineage: Eukaryota > Metazoa > Chordata > Aves > Passeriformes > Pipridae > Lepidothrix > Lepidothrix coronata. The sequence continues at coordinate 3,181,750 of NW_016690248.1, read as the reverse complement.
GCAGTAGAAAAGCTTAAGAAAAGACAAAACTCTTTCTTGTTTCCTTCCGTTTCTATTTCCATGTCAATCCAGAGCAAAAGCCTACTGCTAACCACTACAGCCTGAAACTCTAGAACAGTAGGAGCAGGAACTTAATACTGATTAGACTCTATCACTGATTAGGAGAACATACTATACCAGTGCTTTACAGGATAAACTCTGTTGTGTTTTATCATTACAGAAATTTTTTGCTTACGGGTAGTGAGGCACTGGAACAGGTTGCCCAGAAAGTTGTTAACGCCTCATCCTGGAGGTGTTCAAGGTCAAGCTGGATGGGGGCCTGAGCAACGCTACCCATGGCAGGGGGCTTGGAACTAGATGATCTTTAAGGTCTCTTTGAACCCAGACCATTCTATGATTCTATAATTTGCAGATTAGAAGAACAGGCCCAAAGACCTACAGTGAAATTCAGCAAGGACAAATCATAGAATCATAGAATCAGTTGGGTTAGAAAGGACCTCTCAGATCATCAAGTCCAACCCTTGATCCAACACCGCCGCTGTTACTAGACCATGGCACTAAGTGCCACGTCCAGTCTCATCTTAAAAACCTCCAGGGACGGAGAATTCATCACTTCCCTGGGCAGCCCATTCCAATGCCTGATTACCCTCTTGTAAAGAATTTCTTCCTAATATCCAACCTAAACCTCCCCCAGCAGAGCTTAAGACCATGCCCTCTTGTCTTACTAATAGTTGCCTGGGAGAAGAGACCAACCCCCACCTGGCTCCAACCTCCTTTCAGGGAGTTGTAGAGAGTGATGCCAAAACCTGCATCTGCACCTTGGTAAGGAAGCCTGGCAATGATGTGGGCTGAAGTCTGGCTGACTGAGGAGCAACTCCTCAGCCACGGAAAGGACTTGGATGTCTTGGTAGACACCAAGCTGAACATGAGACAAGAGTGTTCCCTGGCAGAAAGCACCAACAACATCCTGGGCTGTACTAACAGAAGCCCAGCCAATAAATTAAGAAAAGTAATTGTCTTCCTTCCTTTGGCATTAATTAGGCTGCACCTAGAATATGATGTTCAGTTTTGAGTCTTCACATACAAGAAAGACCATGATCTATTTAAGTAAGTTATTAAGCACCCAGCAGTGGGCAACCAAGATTGTCAGGAAGGACTTGCCCTCTGAGGAGAGGTTGAGAGAACAGGGCTTGTTCAGCCTGGAGAGGTGGGAGCTTCAGAGGGATCTAGCAGGAACCAAGCAGGATCTATCAGTTACTTAACAAGAAGACAAAGCCAGGCTTTTTTTTTTTTTCAGTTTTTGTCCCTGCTATACAAAAAATATGTGGATAGACTTGACAAGGTCCAGAGAAGGGCCACAAAGATAGTCAGGGGGCTTGGGAGGCTTGCCATGTGAGGAAAGGCTGTGAGAACTGGGTTTGTTCAGCCTTGAGAAAAGAAGCTTTAGTGAAGTCCTTAATATCATGTTCCAGTATTTAAAGGGTGGCTACAAAAATGAAGGAGACCCCATTTTTCAAAGGAGTCACATGGAAAAAACAAGAGGTAATGGGTACAAGTTACCCCTAGGGAGATTCTAATTAGACACAAGGGGAAAATTTTTCACAATGAGAAAAATCAGTTATTGGAATAATATCCCCAGAGAAGTGGTGGATTCTCCAGTGTTGGACCCTTTTAAGATTCATCTGGACAGGGTAATAAGCCATTTTGTCTAGACTTTATTTTTGCCAAGAAAGGTTGGACTGGATCATCCTTGAGATCCCCTTCCAAATTGGTATTCTATGGGTTTTTTTAGCATTGCATAGTTGGAGGATGAGAGACGATAAGCATAAGTTGAAATAAGAGTGCTTCCAACTAGATACAAGGAGAAACTTTACACAGTAAGGACAGTAAGACAGCTGAGCAAACTGCCCAGGCAGGTTGTTTCACCTCCATCCTTGGAGATTTTCAAGAATTCAGTGGAAACCCCTGAGTAAAACCATCTGCTCTGACAGCTGACCCTGCTTTGAGTAAAAAGGTGGACTAGAGACCTTCTGACATAATTTCTAAACTACATGGCTCTATGAAATTTAGGTTTCCAAACGTAATGCTCTCTCTCAAGAGTTTTTCAGTTTTCTTATTAGAACTCAGTACTCAGTTAGTCAGTTTTTTCTTGCTGTATATAAGTTGTTAAAGTCCTAGCTTGTATTTTAGCAGTTTCACAGTATGATTTTAGCACAGAATATTACATAATGTTTAATGGTTAAATACATTAACAGGCATGGTGATTAGTTATTAAAAGCATTTGCTGAAGATAAAAATCCAAGTCACAAAAGCCTTTCTTGAATCCATACTTTCTATTCCTCGCCCCCCCATCCCAAAACACACTATGGAGAAACCACAGCCCAGATAACGGCACAGCATTCTAAAGTCCCTTGAAACTTTTCTTTATGACTTTGAAGAGACACAACAATTTTCTGAGTTCTTCAAGAAATAAGAAGTTTTCAGTTGACACACGGTGTCCATGTTTGTGCCACAAACATGATTATCTCGACTCAGAGGTAAGGTCAGAGAATACTTAAGACAACTGGACATACATAAGTCCATGGATTCTGATTGGATGCACCCACAAGTGCTGAGGGAGCTGGCTGATGCCATCGTGAGACCACTCTCAATAATCTTCAAACAATCATGGCAACTAGACAACGTGCCTGGGAACCGGAGGAAAGCAAATGACACTCTATGTTCAAGAAGGGGAAGAGGCAAGAACCAGGGAACAAATTGGTCAGCCTCACCTTGATATTTGAGAAGATCATAGAGCAGTTAATTCTGGGAATCATTTATAGACACACGAAACACAAGAAGGTGACTGGGATCAGTCACCATGGATTCACACAAGGGAAGTTATGTTTGACCAACTGTGAGATACTGGATTTGAATCTCACTGAATTATATATTGATATGGGTAGGAGCCAACTCACTGTGAAGGTACGTGTGCGGGTGGGGAAAAGCTGGGCCTAGGCCTGCAGGTACATGGTAAGGCCTGCCTTATCACATAAGGCCTGCTGAGAGCACATGGCCTGCAGCTAGCAGGGCCAGGCTCCCTGTGTAAGACAGGTTTATATATGCAAACCCGTTTGTTATTCTGGATGCTTAAGCTGTATTAATCCGATAACAAAACTAAGGACATGTTAAGAGTAAGACATTATTTTCTTCATATAAAATACAGAGAGAAAAGACCCTGAAGCTGAAAGCTTGTATTATAAAAGTTAGGGAGAGGATGACAGGATACTGCCACTGGGGTGAGTGTGATTTGCCAGTCCTCATACGAGGACTTCAACAGAACCTGGAAGAACAAGTATAGTACTACAGAAACACCAGGTCATTTCAGATACTAATAATACTACCTCTATACAAAAGCTTTCTAAATGTTTTTTGGAAATACTTTATCTAGAGATAGTCACAGTCCATATCCAGTCTAGTATACAGCAATCCTTTGAAGACAGGTCCTAAAAATTAGACTGAAAGTTAACTTTACTTCACCAGAAAACTGGGAGAAGGGCAGCAGTATCATTGTTAGAGAATGAAAATATTTTTTAAGAATTAGAAATCAGATCTAAACTGGAATTTGAATGACAAAAGAAACAGTATATCATATAACCAGAACAACCGCTATTGCACTGGATACATAGGGGAACTCAGAGGTAATCCTGTCACAACCTCTTCTCCCTCCAATATGTACATACTCAGTTTGTGGACTTCAATACCACCATTTGAATTCTACATATTGTCCATCTGTGTTTTATGAACAAGGGACATTGCCAGAACTACCTATGTAAAGGTCAGACTGCTATGTAAAGGTCATGCAGCTCAGTGAAATTTACAGCCTGTATTAGAACAGAGTCCAGAAGCAGTGTCACAGATTTCTAATCAGCACATATTCTCCAGCAATGAGCATATTAAGAAAATCTACTGCTAGATAAAGTCATTCTAAAAATGGATTGCCTAGGATAAAGGTGTAGATACTCCTACTGAGCTGAACGAATGTATTCGAAAAGGAAGAGTCATTATTTTACTGGGATACTGTTACTTGTATAGATTAGCTTTAAGTTTCAATTCAGTACATGTTTAAGTATAGGCCTAACTTTAATTCACCATGGCTGTTCCTCTTGAAGTCATAGATTCACAGGAAATAGCTCTGCAAAGGACTGGGTGTTTCACCACGCCATCTCAAAGAACAAACTCACACTGACACAGATTTGAGTGCCTTTGCCCTGGCCGCTGTTCCATATTATTATTCTGAGCTCTCACTTGTGAGGTCTCTGATGTACACTTGAAAAAAATTGTCCGGGGTAAATAACCCGAGCAAAAACATTCTTAAAAGTCTTAGAAGACATTTAAATGACTGTTTATTCACATATCAGTAGAAAAAAAGTTGGCCCCATCCCCCTACAAACTGTAATATTTTTTATCAAAAGCTAGATTTTCACAACAATACTGCATCTCTGGGGAGCCAGGTATCATGAAGTGTAACATGAATATCGCCAAGAACAATACTGCTTAGGTTAAATTCTTCAATTTTTCCTGCATAAAACCCACCTGTGAGATGTTCTAGCGGTGTGCATCAGGAAAAAAAAACAACAAACCAATCCCCGTGTCCCCACATCAAAAAAAACCAACCCCTGCTAGTAACCTCTGCTCTTGGCACTGCTATAGATCTTGACCTACAGATCAATCTGACAAAAAATGTTCTCTCTGCTTTGGATCATACTAGTTTTTTGACTGTTAAAAAGAATATACAAATACTATCAACTAATTGCATATCCTAGTACTAAGCAGTAAAAAAAGCTACTTTATGAAAGATTACACACGCATATTTCTACTGGGAATGAAGCAAAATAGAGTTTTCCAAAGAACATTGGAGTTATATCTGGTATTTTTACAGTAAATTGCATCTAGTAGTGATCCTTGAGGAGTAACTATGAATAACTCATCATCTGTGACAGCAATGCTGCTCCTGGTGAGGAGCTGCCCCTGCAAGGTTGCCTCTGCTTCTCTTGGCAAATTGGAGAATCTTCTCTTGTTCTACTTAACAGCTGTATTCTGAGTGAATAATTGGCTAGAAATCCCTACTGGGACTACAGGTGCCAGTAAGAGAAACAAACAAAAAAAATTGCATTCAAGCGTGGGTTAAGATTAGGGAAGACATGAAAAAAAAATTATTAAATAAACACAGTGACAAAATGGAAAAATAAAACTTATTTGAGAAAGATTAGAGATGTAAAACTCTCATTAGTAGCATTCAGGTAGAAAGTATAGGAGAAGTAAATTCTGACAGTATGCTCTTCTCCCTTGCATACAAACAGCTCATGTTCCTATGGGACACCACAGTGGTTGAAAACAGGCATATCACAACAGACCTGTAAAACACTGGGAATGGAGTTCAGCACAGTACTCAGAAGTACAGGGCATATGAAGATTCTAAGTTTGATTTTCTGGATTTATTGTACAATATTTTTTTTCACTGCTTCATAATTTCAGTATGGAAAACCTCTGCAAAAGCACAAGTGTATGAATGGAAAGAGCTCTTGTTGGGGCAATGCCAGACTTACAAACTGAGTTGGGAATTGTCTTCAGCACAACACAAAGTTAGTAGGTTTACTTACAAGTCATCACCATGGCTAGGCTTCGCAAACGAAGATTTGGGAAGGGCTCTACCCACATTTGCTACAAGTGCTAAAAAGGCCAATGCAAGATAGACAAGTCCGGTTGCAAAAGGCACAGCGGAAAGACAAGTAGCACTCTAATAAGCAACTGAGTCAAGACATGGTGTCTCCATTCTTCTCTCTTCTTGTATTATAGGCACTGAGAATATCGTCAAAATTACAACCAGTAGGGAAATTCAAACAGTCATATTCTTCTTCAGTGCCATTATCATATTTGTAGCTTTTTCTAAAGCATTAAGATTTTCCATTATATAAGAGCAGGATGACTCTGATACTGTACACGCTGATTTAAGGATGATCACAGGAGTGGTCCTGATCTGATGTCTATCTATTGCTATCACCTAGATCTTTAAAAAGGGAGACAGCTTCCCACTAATATTTTCAGAGGCTATGCAGTCCTAACTATCCGTGAAATGCTGGGAACTGGAAACCTACCAATATTTTCATTCAGTTTGGTTCTTCTTTCTGAACTGATTGACCTTTAAAATTTCACCCCTTATCACAGGTTATTTACTATGAAATAATGTACTTAAGATCTAAAACCATTTGCACTTCCGCACTGATTTACATTCACAATCTGGAAGTACAGTCCATTTGAATCCACACGCCTAACTAAAATCTGTTGCAACAATTCAGCTTCTAATTTGCAGTAGCTTTCAAATCCTTAAATACAGTAAATCACTCTTCATCTCCCGTCTGATCATTCTGTAACAAAATTTGTCAGCTTTTTACTTACATCATTACTTCCAGCTTATTTGACCAGTTAATTTTAATTGCTTTCCCAGTAGAAGGCATTTTTAATCCACTCTGCTAAAACACTCCAACCAAAACTAAAACCAAAGGAGGGCATTTGAACATCCTACTGAGCCCCAAAATCTGCAGCTGTTTCAGCTGCCATTTCAATGATTCTGATCTCTGAAGTGTAATTGCTTTTATTATATTGGTATGGACCCAACTGAATGCTGCTCTTTTTGACCTGTATTTTCAACAATCACATTTAACCTCTATCAGTAAGTATTGATTATTAGTTGGAAGTAAGGACAAAGGCAGCATATTATGATGAGAATGGTAATGGTGAGAGCAATTATAGTCAGTTGCAAGGAGGGTTTTGAATGTATTTTTCATCCTTTGCCTGGGAATGCAGCAGCCACACACACCCATGCCCCATTTCCGATGGGAAAGATGACAGTGGCTCCTGGTTTATAAGAAAGGAATTTCATATTTCTGATCTGTTTCTAAGTCAAGCTGCTGAGAAGTAATACATAATGGCATCCTGGCCTGTATCAGGAACAATGTGGCCAACAGGTCCAGGGAAGGCATTCTTCCCTGTAGTCAGCGCTGGTGAGGCCACACCTGGAGTACTGTGTCTAGTTCTGGGCCCCTCAGTTCAGGAAGGATATTGAGGGGCTGGAGCAGGTCTGGAGAAGAGCAACAAGGCTGGTGAACGGACTGGAGCACAAGTCCTATGAGGAGAGGCTGAGGGAGCTGAGGTTGTTCAGCCTGCAGAAGAGGAGGCTCAGTGGAGAGCTCATCACTCTCTACAACTCCCTGAAAGGAAGTTGTAGCCAGGTGGGGGTTGGTCTCTTCTCCCAGGCAGCTCTCAGTAAGACAAGAAGGCATGGTCTTAAGCTCTGCTGGGGGAGGTTTAGGTTAGATATTAGGAAGAAATTCTTTACAGAGAGGGTAATCAGGCATTGGAATGGGCTGCCCAGGGAAGTGGTGAATTCTCCGTCCCTGGAGGTTTTTAAGATGAGACTGGACGTGGCACTTAGTGCCATGGTCTAGTAACAGCAGCTGTAGTGGATCAAGGGTTGGACTTGATGACCTGAGATGTCCTTTCCAACCCAGGTGATTCTATGATTCTATGATAAATCATTGTCAACACCTGTGTCAGGAGGACTTGTCTGAAAGGTTGGCACTCTTGCAATATCAAGCAAGAAGACAGGAAGATGACTGCTGTCACAGACAGCTCATTAACTGTCTACAGGCAATAATGCAACAAGTGTGAACAAAGATCACCAAGAAACAGCAACCTGCTAAAGGCACACTCCATTGTATCAGACTCACTGTGGAGGCCTTATTTCATAAATGTAGTGCAAGTTATTCTCCAAGCCACCCTCAGTTTTCCTACAGATACAAACCTCTTAGCTATTTACAGATGCTGACCCCGTTCACTAAACATGACTGTTTTTATGAATAGCAAGTCTCCTCCAGGCAGAATTCCCGTGTTACTAAGGTGGTACAGGAATAGCCTGCCCTGTCTTCTCACTGTCACTAAGATGTGGAAAAATTTCCAGCAAAGAATTCTCCCCTGCACTGTAGAACATAGCAACCCCACAGGCAGTTCAAGTGAGCCATCTGGAAATGATGGATAAGTGATAAAAAAGAGCAGGCCTTCTTCAGTTCAAGAACCATTTACACTGATAAAATACAGGAGCAGGTTTAAGATGACTTTCAGTCTCTCATACCAATTCCAGTTCATAGCACTGTTAAATCCGTTCATATAAGCAGTGATCCTGCTTTAGCTAAAACAGCTTGAAATAAACACACCCAAATTTGAGTAAATGGAACATTACTACCATTGTCCTCTATTAATGATTTACTCCAAACTAAAACAAAAAATGGTAAAAATTCTCTTCAGTTTTGAGAAACATTCTACAAGCTAAGATGACATTGAGCACTTTGTCCTTGGCATCAGTAGTGCTGAATGAGTTTGATAAACAGCTCAGTATTTCTTTCTAACAGATGGAAGTTCAACAGAGATGCCATGCTTATATTTCCATTTTTAAAGATAAACTCATAATTTGGTAGGGTGTTTGAGGGCAGGAGGGTTGTGAGGGTTTTAAAACCTCACTCTATCCCATAAATCTGGACACAACCAAGTGGCCAGACCAATGGTTTATACACAGGATCAAACATGGTTTGACTGAGTCACAAAATGAGGATTTTTCAAAAATAGGCTATGATGTACTTGAAGTTCAGTCTGTTTCCTAGAAAATGAGGAGAGAGAATGAGGTTAGGTAAAAATCTATCCACAGAAGCATCAGGAAAAAACATTTGTTACATCTGTGTTTGCTAGGTTTATCTTAATTGGATTATCACAATTGGTTTATCACATAGTTCTATTAAAAGGCTGATTGTTTTTTGTAAACTGTTAATGGAAGGCAAATCTCATGTATGACTTCCCTCTATCAGTAGAAAACTAGATTTAGAAGCTTTGCATAAAAATGCGTAGCTAGACTAACTGAAGCAGCATATTGACAGAACAACTAAACAGACTGTATGGCTGCAGGAGACAGATGTAATACAAGAAAAGAATTTGAGTGTTGAAAATGTCTAGGGGCCAGCTTAGAAATGAGTATCCTTGCTGAAAATCTTCCACAAGACTGATTTTGGTTATTGAAACTGAGAAGCACATATGAAATTTAGATTGAGTAAAAAAGGAAACATTTTATTAATTTGTAAGGTTCCATGTCCAGTGGTCCAAGCCAAATACTATACTTCTGATAAATGAAGGTTCCACACTGCCCCGACACTTTATACAGACTTACACTAAGCTGAGTTGGGCAGTAACTTCATGAGACTGCATTAGGAGTCTTTGTTGTTGACACAAAATGCTTTTATTTGGTATACCATACCCTTTTTTGGCTTTAAAAAATATCACATGCAAGCTTTTCTCTTTGAGAAAGGGGGGGAAAAAAAAGTAAAGAAGTGTCAGATGGTGGATCATATTGCTGTCACTTTCCTGGAAGCATGCCAGATTTTTTGGCAATATGCACACTACAGTGATATAAATAGAAGTTAACCATACACACTCTAGGGAATTATGCAAGTGGCTGTTATGCATTTACCCATAGAAAGAACTCTTTCAGACACATCTGTTAGCAACAGTTAATGGGTTGAGTAGGCGTTGAAATCTTTTTGCCTGAACTGTATTCACTTTCCCACTTAAGTGGAAGTGTTAGCCAAATGAAAATCCTTTCATACTGAAATGTTTTTGCTAAATAGCTTCCTTTCAGTGAGTCTCAAAACAAATACACATTTATTTTTTTAAACTCTGTAAAAAAAATGATATAAAAGAAAATCCCACCTAGATTTAGCATGTTGAAAGAAGAAAAAATTGTTTCCCTTAGTTTACATTTCCAATCTTTTAAAAGATTGTATAAATGTGCTTTGCTGCTAAACATACTCTGTTAACTAGAGAAGAGTGGTGAAAATAGAGATAAGGAGATTTTAATTGAGAAGGAAATAAACTGGTTATCATGGAAGCTCATTCCCTCTTCCTTGAAATACCTATGGTGGGTTTTTTTACTAAGGTGGATTATGATGCATATGAACATGGTAACAAGAAAGAGTAATGGAAAACTGCTTCATTATATTTGCCCCTTAGTAGATTACGACAAAAAAAGAAATCTAAAAGACTGAATTAGACAAGGTTCCATTCTTGATTCAGAATTATCTAATAGCTTTATTAACCATACAAAAGATAAACACACACGGAAAAAAAATAATAATAATTGTGGTATCAAGCTGGGAGTGGCTTTAAGCAACTAAAAGACAGAATGAGAATTGAGAATGAACTTGAAAATTGGAGAATGTGGTGAAGAAAAACTAAATGCGTAGTAGTTTTTATAGATTCATGAACAAAACCAAAAAAGTTGAGGAGACTTGAAGGCCCATTCAAGTCTCAAAGCTGAAGATACTTGAGAACCATTTGGATGGGCCTTTGAGCAACCCGACCTAGTGAAAGATGTCCCTACCTGCAGGGAGGAAGGAGGGTGAGAATGGAAGATTTTTTTGTGGAGGGAAAAAAAGTTTTTGCTCAAGGAGGCTCTGCTGCTAGGAAAAACCCAGCGTGGGAGAAAATTCTTTCCCCTGAATACCTTTATATATATTTCTCTGTCTATCTGTCTGAGAAGCTGACTCCTCTTTTTCAAGAAGATATAAAGTTCTCACAGACATGCCTGAGTTTCCTGCGGGGGTCAGGGAGACAATAAAGTGCAAGGGAGAATACAGCTTTGAAGTTAGATGCATGTGAAAGGTGTTCATATAAAAGCACTCTGGGAAGAGGCTCTCTGCGCTTTTCACTGCTCATTGTGATTTTGCAGTGTATTTTAGGGTTTCTGGTTTCAGAATAAACTTTTCCTTAATACCTTAGCTGTGGTTTGGCTGTCTGGGTTTACCTCTGTGCATATCAATTCTTAGACTGGCAATGGCAGAGGGATTGGAAGTAGATTATTTTTGAAGGTCCTTGCCAACCCAAACCGTTCTGTGCTTCTATGAGAAAGAAAACCTTCAGAAAGAAAATAGCATCTTAGCCAAGACAGAAAGTGGTATTCTGTGCTGGAATCAAGCACATGACAAAAGAAGAAAAACATTCAAAGCAAACTTTGCAACAAGAACTAAGCAGAGTAAAGGGAACTTTTCCAGCATCTACTGTATTCTGATAATAAAACTATAGATATGAACACATCTGTATGTAGAAGTGACAGTTGCAAACGTGAATCAATTTTGTTTTCATGGAAGAGCTACAACTTGACTTTGTTTTATGCCTACTGCAAATCACCATTCTATGTCCTGGTAGAAAAATCCAGATACTAGAGTTTTCCCATATCTTTTCAGTTTGTCAATCTTTCCACATCCTTCCTGCAAAGGCCATCAGACCCTGGAAGGTACAAAGGGTACAAGAAAGTGGTTTCCTGCTCTTTAACAGTACAGAAAACTTAGAATTTTGTTTCCCATTAGTGGGGTCCTGTTTTTAAATTAATACCTGCAATTAAGTATTTTAGATTTGACTAAATTAAGCTTTTTTTTTGGTTTTGTTCAACTGAACAAACCTTGAGTTTCAGTTGAACAAACTCTGAGGTTTTGTTTTATTGAAAGGAAAACAAACTTCTATGATATAATTGCATCAGTCTTTTCACTTCCCCCAGTTCAACTGATTTGTAAGCTAAACTTAGTCAATTATTCACATTCCCAAAGGACAAATGCAGTCTAGTTATCAATGTTTCTTAAAAAGCTGACAAACTACCTCTACTAATTAATTAGCACATAGTTTCCATTAAAATGGGTGAACTTGTCATTAAGTCATTGAATTCCTAGGCTACTTGCAGTGATTAAAATCCACATCTCCAAAGTCTAGCAGGATATTGCCTATGTGCATCAAGGTGCTACTGCATGAATGATGAGCAATAAAAATAATTTACAGAAATCTGTATCTAATTGACCATGCTGCCAGCTTCCCTTTCAAGTGATTGGAGAGACAAGTTTCCAATTTAAATTAAAATCCCATGTATCATTACAAGAACAACAGAAATTGATTGCAACATCTCCTGATTACAATTGTAGGAGGATTAGAAGGTCTAGAAGTTTTATAATTAAAGAATGGTACGTCTACACTTTTGTCAATCTACCAAAATGTCAGAACTGCCACTACTAAGGCAAACTACGGAAACTAGAAAACTATGAACAGGACCGTATACCTAGATCCATAAAGTATTTTGATCACAAAAAAACAAACAAACAAAAGCTTTAAAATAATTCAAACTATAGAACAAAAATCACAAAAATATTACTAATTATTTTCCATGGCCAGTTTTTAAGTACGTAGTATTATAAGATGCCTGTGTGCTAACATATTTAAGAACAGAGAGGTATTGCGCAGAAAGAATTCCAGCCAGGGAAGAGCGGAGTGAGAATATGTGAACAACGTAGACACCAAGGTCAGTGCAGAAGGAGAGGCAGGAGGTGCTCCAGACTCCAGAGCTGAGGCCCCTGCAGCCCGTGGTGCAGACCATGGTGGAGCAGCTGTGCCCCTGCAGCCCATGGAGGACCATCAGGGTGCAGAGACCCACCTGCAGCCCATGGAGAAGCCCATGCTGGAGTAGGTGGATATCCGAAGGAGACTGTGACCCTGTGGGAGGCCCAAGATGGAGCAGGGTCCTATTGGAGACCTGCAGCCCATGGAGAGGGAAGCCCATGCTGGAACAGCTTTTTCCTGGGTAGGACTTGTGGCCCCTGGGGGGGACCCACACTGGTACAGCTCATTCGTGAAGGACTGCACCCCATGGAGAAGTGACCCACGGGACAGCAGTTTGGGAAGAACTGTTGCCTGTGGGATGGACTCACGCTGTAGAGGTCCATCAAAGACTGTCTCCCGTGGGAGGGACCCCACAGGAGCAGGGGAAGGATTCCTCTCCCTGAGCAGTGGCAGAAACCACAACTGACTGTATCCCCCATTCCCTGTCCCCCTGCACCGCTGGGAGAAGGAGGTAGAGGTTGGAAGGAAGGAGGGGTGGGGGGGAGGTGTTTTTAAGATTATTTTACTTCTCGCTCTTTTGCTCTGACCCTGTTAGTAATAAATTCAATTAATATCCCTACTTTGAGTCTGTTTTTCCCGTGATGGTGATCAGTAAGTGACCTCTCTCAGCTCTTATCTCAACTCATGAATCCTTCACTGTTTTTTTTTTTCTTTCCTCTGTCCAGTTGCAGAGGGGAGTGAGAGTGTGACTTTAGCCTGTACCTGGTGTCCAGCCAGGGTCAACCAACTACACTTGAAGATCAAAACCATCCCTCAGTGACAGATTCCCTCTTTTCTACCAGCAGAGCAGGGATCTGTGACTTCAGATGTTATGATGCCTTAGAAGTTGTGCATTAATCTCTTATCACTGTTCAGTTGCTACATTCTTGCATTTTTTCTGGTGCTAAAAGGACAAAATTCAGAAGAATTCTGCTAAAAATTAGACATCTTTTTTTTTGAATTTCATCATGTCCTAGGGCCAGTAAACCTGAAATCATGATCCACTGAGAAATAAGCAGATTTTTGCCAAGGAATGACTGCATTGCAGCACATGTCCAAGTACATAAGTCTAACACAAGCAGAAAAAAAGACAAACTATATAAGGACTATAATGGAGGAGAGACATGTAGAGAAAGATTACAAAAGAAACTTCTCTCACATTACATTCTTGTCTGCCAGAAAACTGCTGAAGCTGAAAAGCAGTGTAATCCTGTTGCAATTGATACATTCAGTACTGACTTCCAGTGATAAAGGAGAGCATGTGAAAGTTTTATTCTGGATCATAAGGGCACAGACACTGAATGACTTCTTTAATGGTCAAAGCTGTAGTTCTGGAATGTTGTCTTCTTGCAAGCATCCATTTGGGGGAAGAGGAAAAATAAACAAACAAAGCACAGTCTCTAGAGCTGAAAGAATTCCAAGTTATCCCCTTTCAAGAGCTTCAACTACTAAAGCTCCTAAACCGGTATTTATATCATAAACAATTTTCCTTCAGTTTTTATCACTGCTGCTGCTGGATATATTACCTACAATATTAAATGCAAACGTTCCAAAGCTTCAATTACACCCAGTAAGACGCTAAGTTTTGAAAAAATCTTTTAAACTGGCAAGTGTGAAACATTGCACAAAATACAATTAAATGTGTTATGCAGGAACATTTCCAAAATGATTAACGACTTTTAGTTTTGTCAATAAACGGGCTGAAGAGTTTCCAAAGCTTCTGTAATTTTCAAAGCTAGATCTGTATTTTGAGATTCTAAATCAACTCTATTTCAGATTTGATTTCTCCTTGCTTATTACAGCTTCCTATCTGGCAATGCAGTTATTCTTGTTCTTAACATTTGTCACAGATATTGAGTTTAGTCACGTGATGAACTAAACAGGACTTAAAACTGCATCAATGAAGAATGGCAGTTGGCAGAAATTGCTGGAAAGTTGATCTCCATTAAACATATTTGAGTGACATTAGTACATCTTCTCATAATGGGAGTGAAAAAGAAGTACTATCCCTCTCCAGCCTATCTGTTTCTTTTTATTTTATGTGAACTTGTGGCAAGAAAATGAAGTCCAAAGAATTCTTCTTTTAGATAGACACATCAGTGAGAAAAAGGAGGCACTGAAACAGAAATAAAAGTCCTCATTAAAACATTTACTTATATACTCAGTCATAAGTGGTCTGGGGTAGGAGTGGTTGGGTTTGGGTTTTGTTTTGTTTTACCAGATGAACTAAGTGGTCAACACTTTTTCTCTGTGGAAAAAATTTATTCTTTATTTATGTGAGAGGTTTGATAAACCATTTGTAGGGCTTAATAGATGTTTTTATAATTTTTTTTTATTCTTCCTTTGAGTTTCTTTTCAGCTATTTAGAATCTGAAAGTTGGAAAAATTTGAAGATGATATCCCAAACACGGAAATACTTAACTGCTATAAATCATAGCAATTACCTTGGATTTTGTAATGCAGATTATTGCTAGCCAGGGTTGGAAAGTCAAAAGTAATTAATATCTCTAATTTAATTTAAAAGTTTTTTTAACTGAAAATGGTATTTCAGAAATTATTTGAATTAGTTTAGTTACTATATCCCACCATCTCAATTTCTGCTATCTAGAGAAAGAAGAATATGTACTTTCAAAGAGGAAGAGACAGAGCCTAGGATTTACAAAGAGAAAAAAAAAACAAGGAAGTTTATAAACATATTTCTGCTAACTACCTTTAGAAACATCGCTATTCTGAAAAGGTGCACAAGTACTTAAATAAGTGCTTTTCTTCAAACTCCAGAAGTTCAGGATGTTTTTCTCAGTGACAAGGAGTACCTGGTAGTATCACTGTGCAAGGAAGGCTCTTAATCTCCAGTTTAATGTCACAAAAATTAACTTGCCAATCTCCTCAGACACACCACTGAAAAAATCCAATACACTGATTAGATATCCCACTATGAATGCAAGATTGTACTGGCAAATTCCTACAGCACAGTTCCTTAAATTTTAGTGTTGTGTTTGAATAGTAGTCTGTTCCATGCCCTCTTAAAATACAACAAATCTTACAATATACCCTAGTAGAAATTGAACAGAAAAATACCACTTAAACCTAAAGATTAACAGTAGCATCTGCACACAATAAAATTTTGAGCTAATACACTTAACCTGTACCAATTTGCATTTAATATGACAAATACCTAGAAACTAGCTTTAAAAAAAAAAAAAGACAAAAATATTTCCTGCAAAAAACTCTACCACATATCACATGCTGATGAGCATACTGGGGCACCACTGACATCTGAAGATGTGATTTTTCACCAAAGCACTAGAGTTTTCAGTGACTGTCTTGCCCAAGTAGAGTTCCAAACCTGTCAAGAAATTTAGGATAAAGACTGGTATGGAAGGAGGAAGGGGAGGAATTGAGCAGCATTTTCATGGACTGCACTGAATTTTCTGCAAAATGAATGGGAATTCCTACAACATGAATGTGAAAATTCTGAAGTGCCAGTATATTTCCCTCCTTATATTTGCAAGCAAACACAATGAAACACAGCCTTTCCCTTACTTGGTGCCCACACAATTAAAAATCTTTGCCAGAAGTGTGAAAGTAATCACTCCAAACTACAAGCTGCACGAGAATGGCTTCAGTTTAGTCAAATGAGCAGAACATGTGTTTCATTCCTTGTCTCATGTTCTTTTGTAACATGCTAAGATGCTTGACACATTTCCATCAGTTCAGGTCTCCTTCTTCTCTGTTAACGGCTTCTTTTCTGGAACAAGGAGTCTCCCTTGATTCTTCCTTATTCTCCGTTTCAGCAAAAGTGACACTCAAATATTTTTAAGAGTTATTGTTACCACAGTCAAAACTCCCCAAATGGGCCATGCAACCTCTTCACCACTCAGTTCTTCTTTGGCTTGGGTCTTGATAGAGGACAACTTGGTTGCCCACTATTTAATTCAAGCAGGATGTGAATTTGGGAGATTGGGAATGTTTCCAAGCTTTTAAAAAGTCTGATCATATATCCTACCTGTACCCTCAGTAGACTAAGACTTAAGTTAATAATAGTCTTTTGTCTAAATCCTAGTTTCTTTCAAAAGGAAACTCATTCCCACAGGATGATTAAGACTCATAACATGGATTGACCAGGTCTTTACAGCACAGAGTCACAGCTTGGCTTAGAAATCACCTCAGCTGAACAGATCGTGTCCCACTTCAGACACCCTCATTGCCTTTAGAGACTGAAGTCATTAAGAATTAACTTCTCTAACAAGTTTATTCTTCTCTGTCTTCTTTCTAACAGGGTACATGGTATGTGATGAATACTGTGGTGGCTGGTGGGTGAATAACAGAACATTTAAAAAATTCAACAGTTTCACATCCTTAACTCTGCTGAATAAATTGGGCAGAACCCTCTCTTCCATGTCATCACAGAATTGGATGATCTCTTTTAACCAAAATCCCCAGCTACTACAACAAAAACAGGTTCTTAGCTGGCAAGCTTTCTTCTTCCAAGTCCATACTCAACTGCAGCTTAAAGCCCTCGGAAATAGCTGCTAGACCATGAAAAGATGAGAAATAATACTCTATAAAATGTTATTTATAGCAGGCAAACCATTAACTATGGGTGAATTACTGATGGGGGAATTACTGGTTCTCCAGTGGTTCACCTTCAAACTTTCCTAAATTTCCCTTGATAAAGCTCTTTTTTTTTTTGCTTCTCAATATTGTATTGTCCTCAGTTTATCTTTTTGCCATGGTAATATTCATTGCTTTATTCTGAAGGATTATTTTGCCTGCTGATAAGGACTAGGCTAATCAGGCAGATTCTCTTATTTTTTAGACTTGACCAGTAGGTATCATCATTGTCCTACAAAGTCATGAGTCATGGATCGCTAGAAGCATTTTTTAAGTATGGCATGGGGAAAAAAACCCACTATACTACTCATTACACAAAAAATATTAATAAATGTGGTCAAATAGTTGGTTGGATGCTTGGCTGGGAACTGCTCATGCTTCTTATTCCTCATTATTTAAACAGAATTAAAAAAGAAAAAAAAGGCACTATTATGAAATTTGTGGTTAAAGCAGGAACCTGTTCAGCAGATGCCTAATATAGTGTGACTAAAAATTTCTGTTTAAAGAGTTACTGTGAAACCACAGTAACAATTCTATCAAGTATAAAAACTGAATTTCATTCAGTGAAGGAAAAAATATATATAAAGTCTGATGTTTTCCTTTCTTTTAAGTGCTCAAGCAATCTTTGCCAGTGACAATATTTTTATATGACATTCCTATCAGAATTTATTTCTGCTAGGAAGAAAAAGGAAGAATATCACAAGTGTTTGATAAAATTGTAAATACTTCACGGGAATTGTCCCTAGCAACATTGCTTCATGTAGCTGTAGAACATTGGCTGAGATTTTACCCAGTCTCAGACAATTTAAATTCTGAAATTTATCAATAAGGGGTGTCCTTCAGGCACCAGCAAGAAATAGAATCCTATGGTAGTTTTACTTGTGTGCCTTATTATTCCTTATCCTTTCCCTCTTTTGCCCCTGCGAAGATATTGACTCACTGCTAATATTCCATCAGTAAATTGCTATTAAGCCCAGTGGGAGCTTAACAGAATCAGAAAAGTGAGGGTCTTCAGCCCCTCCAGACTCCAAAGAGCATATATGATCAGACTCCCATTTTCATTGTCACATGTATGTTGTAGCCCAAATCAAGAACTGTTCTTTCACACTACATTTGCAATACCTGAAAGAAAAGGAATGTCATCCTCTAGGAATTAAAAATAAATATCAGTCCATTCTAATCTAATAAATGGATTTGCAAGAAATGTTATAAGATAAAAAAAAAGTAAATGTCTGGGAAAACAATACTCTAAGAACAGGTCTATTTGTTATATTGCACACATTTCTGTCATACTTTCAGGTTCTAATATACAGAATTTAATTCTGGAGGTGCAATCTTTCTCAATGTCTTGATTTCAAATTCAAACAAGAAAAGAGTTTAAATAGTACATCAATATTTAATTAAAATCTTGTGTGCTTGCCTTTTTTTTTTTTTTATGGAAAGAAACTAGACCTATTTGTCGCGGTCTTTTAAAGCATCACTGGTTTTAATCAATGAAGTTTTCAGACATTTTGATGTCACAGGCGTAAGTTAGACAATTCAGAGCCAAATTATGGCTATTGGTCATTTCTGCAAGAGAACACTATACAATAATTTCCAGTACTCAACCTTCAAAATCAAATATGAGTAATTAATCTGCTTGCAGACTACTAGCCTATGGCATAGACTTCCATTTTTATCAGACATTATTTATATGCATTTTCTTCTAAAAGTAACAGGAAAGGAAAAACATTATTAAAAAAAAAAAAGTTCACATCTTTTTCTGGTCTTCTCAGAAATTGAATCTCTCAGAACCACTTTGAAATTCCTGGACACTGAGGATGCTTGCTAGCAATCCTAAAAATAAAGTTAATATAAATCCTACAAATAGCAAACAAGTCATCTTATGCAGCATAAAGAGCTTACCAAAAAGAGATTTGTGTCAATCACTTTCCTACTGTCGATTTCTCTAAGGTTTTGTGATTACCACAGAGGTCTTTGGGGAGACTTACATAGGATAATAAGTGATTCACAACTGGCTGCATGTATGGGCATTTTCCAAGGGATCTATACTTCATCCTTTGACTCCAAATGAATACTTAATAGATAGAAATAAGCATGAGAGAATGCCTTTTTAGTCCATGACCTGAGTCCTAATAAGATTATTTCAAATTGAAGAAATTCAAAACAGAGAAAACAGAATGTGAAAACTAAATATGAAAGACAAAAGTGAAAAACTGAGCTGACTAAACAAGAGTCAGATCTTTACCCTTGAAATCAATAGAAAAGTCTACAGGCTGTATTTTTAGGCAGCTTTTTTTGCATTTGGCACTTCGGCTAAGAATTAGAGAAAATACAGGGAGTCAAGTAATAATGGTCCAAGGTTTAACATGATTTATATTCTCTGAGTGTAAAAATACAGGAAACAGTTTAGTAACCCTCAGTGTCTTGCAAGGCTAGAAGTCTCAGTAATCAAACACATAAGAAAAACAAACTCTTACTAACATGGAAACTAACAGTTCAATCAAACTTACACTGAATGTAACTAATATATTCATGGCTAGGCTTTGTGAACGAAGATTTAGGAAGGCTCTATCCACGTTTGTTACAAGCACACTGGTGGCTTATGAGGCCAATATGAGATAGACATATCCAATTGCAAAAGGCACAGCAGAAAGACCCATTACAGTTCTTAGAGAATGGTACATAACACTGCCTTTACAGACTATGTAAAATAAGTTTGTTCTATAACACATACAGAGCATTAAATATCGTCACATTCAAAGTCCACTGGTGCTAAAAGAAAATAGCCTTGATTTAAGCCTAATTATTTTGGTTAGAAATTTTTGACACTCTGACATTCTGAACAAGGCACAAACAAGGCAGTATAAAGTATGATCTTGGATTATCTTCTCTTTACTCTTAAATACTTCGTACTAATTTTGTACAAAAAAAGGTCTAGAAGTCGCTATTAATGCTTTTTTTTTTTTTATGTTAGCAGTAAACCTTTTATTTCATATAGCATCAAGGTACAGTCACCTAAATTGCCTAACAGACATGCAGAGGCACCTATCACCAAAGGAAGAATGTTCCTGGCAAGCAGGGAACAACAGTACTCTTGAAAGATACAGGTGTCTGAGTGTCTTCTGATATCCCCAAAACTATAGTGACAAGTGTCCACAAGGCCCTCATTTCACAAGATTTCCTCTCACCATCTTAATGCTCTGCTGCTACTTGCTCCTGGAGGAAGAAAATGGAGAAACAGGAAGGAATACTTCTAGTCCTATGGACAACAAAGTGACAACATAAGAGATGGTGGGCATCATGGCAAAGAACCTGTCCCCTCACTCAAACTCATCTACAGTGTTTTCCTGATAGAACCAAAAGATGGCATTGCCTAGAGTTTTCAGTATGTTTCCTAAAAGAGCTCTGAATTTGTATCAAACCTCAACAAGAAGAGAAGTCTTCTCTGGCATGTTAGCTTACGTGTCACTAAGAACAGTGTCTGTTAACAGGCATTTTCCAGTAATTTTATTCAGATTGCAATAACAACATATAGTGAGTATTGTCACATCCAAAATTCTCCCTTCATAGTGATATCACATGTACAGGAGAGAAAGAGAAGCAGAGTGGTACCTCTCTTGCTTGATAGTCCCAAATAATGACTGTCATAATAAGCAGAAAGAAAAATTAAACAAGCCACGACATTTGTATTTTTCATTTAGGCTTCATTCTCAACACCACCACACTTCTTGGAGTGTTCTGGGTGTTTCGTCTCACTGCTGACTGTTAAGTCCACAAGGGAAAAAAAAAACCAAGAAAAAAAACCAACCAACCAACCCCATAATTATTCATTCTATTTAATCTAGTCCCTGGTGGTGAAAAAGTTATGCTATATAAATAAATAAATAAACCTAAATGCACTGATCACAGTCATGGCATAACATCCTGAAGGCTGTCTTCACCAATCCATGCCTTCAATGGATAACAGTACACTTACCACGCAAAAGGTTTGGTTCACACATCAAAAATTAAGGTAAAAAAACACACAGCTGGAACATTTGCTTGCAATATCCCTGAAAAAAAAGTGAGTATTTCTTTCTGTTGTAAAGGAAAAACATTATAGATGCACAAATATCCTGATTACAGAGAGCAATGGGAAAGAATGTAGAAGTAGCACATGTCACTCAAGGCTCAGGAGTTCAAAGTTATGTTGTAAAATGCTTCTGTAGTTGGCAGCATTGTAACAGAAACAGAGCTGCCAGAGCTTAAACTAATATTTTCAAAAGTTCTTTAGGAGAGGTCAATGAAAAATTAAAAAAGTGAAAAAACACACTTTTGTTCGTAGAGGATGCCATCCATCATTTGCACTGCAAAATTCTTAGGTAATCTCTTTAGAAAGAGCTAGACACAGCTGTGTTTACACTTTCAGATGCATACTTGTATTCATCTAAATATAAAAGTAGTAGGTAATATTACACATTAATTGTGTTCTGTAGGAGTCTGCTGTCTCATGATACATTTTTATATCCTTGGTAGAAAGAAAACAATGAAGACATTAGTATAAAACATTGCTTATTATTCATAATACTATCTTCTCTGTATTCCTAGATAACAAGTGCAAAAGTATCAGTGGCATCCCAGTGAAAAGAATTTCTAATGCATTCTAAGTCTAAACATTACCCTAATTTTGAGAGATATTTCCAAATGTCAGAGAGCAAACTACCTTTGATGTCTAGCCAAAGCATTTCAGTGTGGATGCATCACTTCAGGCTTCTATTAATAGAACGATCTATTTTAAGGAAGAAACACTACTCATATTTCACATGGTCTCCCCTGGAGTTTCAGGAATTCAGCTCGAATTTCTCATCATGTTTTCAATCCAGCTCTTCTAGATGTATAGTTTTCCAATAATTTATATGGCCACTGAGTGTGTTCTTCTTTTCAATTAGATAAATTCATATAGATAAATTTACTGATGTTTTCATTCATAGTCTCTTATAGTACTTCAAATTGTTTGAGGTTAAACAAAATCCAATTATCTTACAATTAAACATTAATTCAAACATGAAGTATTACTGTCCATCTTAAACCACAGCATTATTCTGGCTTACAGAAACAAGTCTGCACGAGTTAAAATGTTTACCAGGTGAGATTGAGAGATGGCAACATATTTAGTACCGTATCCATCTGAAGAACTTTTTAATCTTGAAAATCGTACAAAGCTTTTCATATTGTATGCTTTAAAACATTTAGGTCATCTTCTCAAAGTGAAAGAGGCTCTTTTCAAAGAGATTACTGAGAATATTAAGTTATTAATTATAGCTGCAAGTTCTACAGGTAAAAATAATCCTCCCTGATTTCCACAGCATTCTGCTGCAGTGGTAGTAGATAAGGATGAATTCCTTTCAGCTGCCTGAGAATTTTAGCACCTATATGCCTCTTAGTCAATTAAGAAAGAGGTAGGCTTGCATAAATGTTTCCTAGTAAATACTTGAAACAGGTGTCTAAAAGGGATACCTTGAGAGAAATTAATCTTTTCTCTCAGTTGGCTCTACATAGAATTTGTATTATTAGCATAGATCAGACATTTAGACAGTTTATAAACGGTTTGGATCTGATGACAGGCATGCCACCCAAGCAGCTTCCTCTTCTATGATAATAGTAAAGCCTGCAGGTCTCCAAGATAATTAAACTGTGGAGCCATGTTAACGTAAATTAACACCACTAGCAGTTATCCGGAGGCACTCAATTAGCATATAACAAGCAACATCTGGGACCGACAAGCATAATTATGGGCAGTTAGTTGACCAATACCTTTTGGATGTAGGACACTGTACTCTCATGTGGACTATAAAGATTGAATTTCTGAAAACCTGATTAAACCGGATTTGCAAACTTATATATTCATCTCAGACTTGTAGTGCTGGAATACCTTTTGTCCTATGGACCCTTCGCTCTTTTCATTTCCTTAGGTTAAATGGCCTAGAGCAATGTCAGATCTGTGTACTTTCATCACGACTGATTCTGGAGACATGGTGGCTGTAATGCAGAAGTCACAACACCAGCACAGCCCTACCATGAGATAATTTTTCCGGGTCCTTCATGTCGCAATAGTGCAGGTTATTTTATTACTCTTGTGTATTACTTCACTTGATTAATTATTTAGTTAGCTTATTAACGGGCTTTTGAAAAAGGTATTTAAAGAACTGTTTTGCTATGACTTCTTGTTTTAGGCACATGTATCCATTCTAGGAACTCTTTCTTATTCATTTGATCCATTTTACCTTTAAATATTTATGTACACACCTGTACTGAAAGCCACTCAATTTTGCATTGATGGATTTATTCTCCCAGGACTTTCAACATAAGGAGGAGAGTCAAAAAATTGATTTAAAGGAGCTTAATGTTGATAGTCTTTCTAATTGCACTAAACTCAAACTTAGATAACCTTTGGAAAACCCTGCTTGTTGTCTTTATTTCAAGCATCAACTCAAGTCATAAACCACAAATATTGTGAACATGTAGAAAGCAGATTAGTTTTTTTCCCCAAGGTTTTTCTTCTGAAAAAGCTAGAATTACATACATATACCTAGTTTTCCTAGTTTCGTTGTCTCCAGTGATAAAGCTCTGTTTCTTTGGTAGAATTAATATAACCAGCAATTCCTCCAGTGGGAAGGGGCAGCAGGAGGAAAGAATCCAACCCCCCACTCCGCCCCTGAAATCTTGCCTTCATTAGTCTGAAAAGTACCTTGCAATCTATAAAACTACAATACTGCGTAAAACATTAAGCTATTAGACAGAAATAAAGTTTTTTGTTCATCTGTAGTTCAGACCATGGCGTATTAAACAGAGTAGTGTGCAAAATGTCTCTTTCTATTGCCAAATAAAGTTACCATGCCTTCTCTTGCAATGCAATTAGGATTAGCTAACTGTAGCACACGTGCAATGAACGCTAAATGCTTTGCTACCCTTTCCTCTGGAAACTAGCTGATCATTATGAGGTTTCACTGCTAGACCAAGTAGCATGCATAACAACGCTCTGTGGTGCTGGTCACTTGTCATCCAGACCGCACACCTCACCAGAGCAGACTATTACTCCATTATTATCTTTCCAATTAAATAAAAGAGAAAGGAAAGGTGGGTTATGGGAGCACCATGCACCGAGGTTTTGCTTCACTATAATATTAAGATCATACTAGTGCTGAACCCACACTTGGCAACCTCACAAACATTTCTATATCTACTTGTTTCTACTAGTTTAACAAATTGTCTCCTGAAAAAGCCACTGACCTAATGTCTCAAGCCGGGACAGTTCACTACATGACTAAGATGCCCAGTAG
This sequence comes from Lepidothrix coronata, assembly GCF_001604755.1. Lineage (NCBI taxonomy): Eukaryota > Metazoa > Chordata > Aves > Passeriformes > Pipridae > Lepidothrix > Lepidothrix coronata. The sequence continues at coordinate 3,157,313 of NW_016690248.1, read as the reverse complement.
AAGAGCCAGCATAAGGAGTAGTACCTGCTACACAGTTTCTTTAAATTCACGTAACTATATATTGATAGAAGTCTATCCAATTTTATTTGATCTATTATGTATTCTACTACAAAAAAGACTTCCTTATATGGGAAGCAAATCCAGAGCCATTGGTACATGGAGAGTCTTCTACAGTTAACAAGAACATCCAACACAGTGTGAGGTTTTCTGACTAGTTTTGATTCTCTACTATAACACCTTCTAGTCAAAAAATGTTATGAAGCCAGAAAAATCTCACTGGTATCTCTGAGGGGATTTTGACAACAGTGAGGACAACAGATCTATAGATGGAGGGTCTAGCATTGATCTATGGATCCTCTGGCTACCCACTACACATAGCCAGATAAGCACTGCTTCGGTAACCTTAATAAAAAGGCACCAGCATTAACTGCAGTGTCAGAGTAATGTCAGCGTGTTAGTTCAGGAACTGGCAAGGTGGGCTTCAGAATATTTAAGAGCTGACAAGAACAGGCTGAAAGGTAAATTTGGCAAAGAGTCAAGAGAGAAAAGCAGAAGAAGGAAGAAAACGGAGAAAAAAATACTTATAATATTGTGTTTTGGGGTGAGGGAAGGATGAGGGGTTGAAGCTTTTGGGGAAGAATTCAATTGTGTCTTTACCTTGCTTGTTTTTACCAGAGAAACAGTTGCACAATTTTATCTCTATTTAAAACAAATGCAGTTTTCACCATGAAACCAGAAGCAGTTGTTGCTGACTAGGAAGTATTTCAGACTTAACACCTTTCCTCTGCCATCTCTGGCTCCCATTTGTTTGTGAGCTGCTTACTGTAGCTGTTATATTACTGGATTTTGCTGCTCACTGATCACTAAGTTAGCATGAAGAACCCAAGAGGTCAACAAATTGTCATAACTTGCACTCCTCAAAATGCCCTCTGATCTCTTCGAGACCTTTGAAATCCTAAAAAGTGCTCTGCAAAGAAAAAGCACTCCCATTACTGCTTAATTTATATAAACCAAATTATTTACCAAGATCTTAGGAAAGAGGACAAGCACGATATGCCAGAGCATAATCTCTGTCACTTATTTGTAAAACTTAAAGCTAATTCTGAGTCTCTGGTGCATTTATATAGCCTGCTTATGTCCTATGAACACCTGCAGAGTACTAGACTAATGAAAAGTGTTTAAATTAAAAGAACTAGAGTTGTTTCCCTTCAATATGCCTTTGTTGCTTCTATGTTCCTGTCTTCAGCTCAACTCAGACCTTTTCCTATTCAGCTAGATCCTGAATCACTGATTCAGTTTTTGTTTTGATGAAACTCTCATCTTGCTCAGCAGGATTTGCTAAGTAGTGGCCCTGACTTTGGTGCAGTCTCTGTGGAATATCAAGCTTGCTTGTGGAGGATGAAGAACCTATCACAATCCCTTTGGGAAGCCGTTTATACCATACTGCGTTCACAAAATCTGCAATATTTCAAAGAAGTGTTAGAAAGTTGAAAGCAGTAAGAGAAAAAAACATTTGAATCAACACCTTTTTATCCACCTGAAGTTACAGTAAGTATATAGTTTTGCTGAAATCTTACAGTGGGCTTGATATTTTGGCTTGACAAAAAACCCCAAAAGATAACATTTGGACTTCCCCTTAACTTCATGTCTCTTAGGGCATTTCTGGCCCACCCAGTTAATTATTCAAGTTGCTATGACTAAGCTGACAATGGTCTCCTGAACCAGGTGCATGTACAGATGCACGTCCAGGTTCTTTTCTTCTCATTCCATATTAAGGCAGGACTCAAGTGCAAACTAGTTCTCAGCCCGTGGGTCTTGGCTTCTGCAGGAAGGATCCAAAATAATTGAACTGGAGAGGAGCCACAAAAAGATCTGAAAAAAACCCTTGATTTGGACAATCAAGGTATTTCTACCACTCCTCCTAGGTAGAGACAATATTCAGCTGTGGAAGGCACTAGGTCTTCAGAGAAGGGTATAAAATAATCTCTTCTAAACAATCATATGCCTGGCAGATTTCTCCTCTACTAGAGACACATGCACTAACATACATACACACACAGAGAGCCTTCAAATGTGAACCTGAGAACAAAAAGGTATCTAGTCTTAAATTTCCTTTGGTTAGACCCAACTAAGTTGAAGAAGACTCGCTTTGATAGGCTTCTCTGGTACGTTTTCAGGGCACAAACACCTTCTCTTGTTCCTTGATGGGAATGAGCCTGTTCAAACATAAGGGCTTTAGACCACCAGGACAACAACTAGTTCTCCACTTTCCTCAGTAATCTCTCTCTTTCCATACTGGCCAGTAGTTTAAACTTTCCCCTCCATCCTCACTCTAGGTTCACAATTAACTCTTTGGGGATGTACAATTACTAAAAGGAGTTACACTCCCAGAACTAAAAGAATACTTCCCTTAAAAAGCATCACAGAAAAATATGGGCTCGAAGGGTGCAACTAGTCTCATCATAAATTATCTATGTTTGATCAAATGATGCCTAATCCCAGAAATACTTATTTCTCTACTGTTTAATACTGTTATAATTCAGAGATAGCTGCCAGAACTGAAATAAGATAAAATGTAACTGAAATTTTCCATATACTTTGCTCCTCAGTTTTACTGCTGTAGCTAAAAGGGAACTCTAGGCAAAGTGAAAACAACACACATAATTTTCCAAACAATTCTTGAGCACTGGGTCTTCAGAGATCCTCCAAGACATCTGTTGTTCATATTTTTTCCTCTCCAGAGAGGCATCTAGCTGTTATTTCTATAAATTAGGCCATTTCTTGTTTAGTTAATTCCCTTCCTCCTTACTTAGTCAGCCTGATAATTTGGATTTTTCTTTTACATTACATGTTCCTCTCTCCTGTCCTAATCCCATGAGCAGCAGTTCCTTCATCATTTGACAACTTTTGTATCTAGAACACTGTCTTTTCAATTCCATTATCAGCTTCAACCTTATGTAGACAAGAAAAACACCAGTACCCCTTCCCTCTTCTCCCTTCCATGTCTACTCTGTTTTCATGTGAACAGGAGGTCCCCCTGTTAAAAGACTTCCATTAGGAACAGAGTTTCAATTTCAAGCAAGTGATCAATATACTTTTTGCCTTCAGTTGTTCAATAACGTAAACAGATGAGTCCTGACTGATGCTATGAAGTATGTCACACAGATGAACTGTATCATCCATGGAACTGTGGAATATATTACACATTTTTTCTCCCCGAGTGTTAACAGATGGTCAACATGAAGACTGCCATTAAAGGATTCAAGTCTACAACCACCTGATCACCTTACTCTTTAGCATTATATTCAGACATAATCATGATAATAAAAGAAAGAGATTTTCAAACATACACATTCCCACAGACGGAACATTTTGAGTGAGAAAGCTGAAGTTGGTTTATTCCCCGGAAAAGGATAATTTGATAAATACCATTTCAGAAGCAAAGATAGTAACAGACTTGTGATCGATTGGAACTATCTTTACATCACCTGAAGAAGATTTCTAAACAAAAGAAGCAAGTTCTTGACTGCAACACTTCCACCCGCACAGCAGTGTGTTCTGCTGCACAGGATCAAAGCAGGAGCTGAAACAATAAAACACCCACTCCACAGTTCTGTCTCACTCTTTCCAGCTCAGAGGAGTCCCTAGGAAAAAATAAATGTGGGGCAAACTACTAGTCCAATTTTGATTACAAGTTTTATTCAACACTGAATGCTACAGCAAAGATGTAATAAATCATCTGAAAGGAATGAAGTTCCCACCATGCTGAAGTATATTAAGTTAGATGCGATTCTGACAAATGTTTGACAGTGCGTATCAACTTATTCCAACATTAGATTCTCCAACCTGTTATATTTCCTTAGGTCTAGTTTCTCGGAAGCGAACTGTTGTAGGAATACAAGGTTCTTTTCATATCATTCTGAAGCAGAGTATATATCTGCAATTTTAATTAAAAAAAAAACCCAAGCAACAGGATACTAGGGATTACTGCAGCTGAGCACCTACCGTAAAACCAGAAATAAATTCCAGTTTTAGGTTAGCTCTGCTGTTGGAGGTAAACCCAAACATCAGGATGCTTCTTGAAATAGCTAGAATCCTTTAGATCTCACTTCCATGTTCAAGCACAGAATAAGGAAATGCATTTCTTGGTTAATTCTTCTAGTCCATACCACTGGTGTCCTCAGGATGAAGGTTTAATGTCCTGCTGCACACTATGCAGCTCCTACTGTGTCATACCACAACATAAAATCATTCAGTTTTCACACACAAACAGAAAACATAATACAGATTCCCATTTCTCAACAAATTCTGTAAATTATCAAAATAAAATTTATCACTAAAAAAAGGATACACTGAAAAAATAATCCAAATCAAAGCAAGATTTAACAAATATATCCAGAAAACAAACACAAGTGTTACCACACCACTCCTTCAGCTACTTATCCAATCTTCGTGTATTTTTGTACTTTGAACATTAATCAATGACTTACGACCAAATGTTATATTTTAGATATAATCTGGTTCTCTTTATCACTGTTAAGATAACAGATGGAGGAGAAAAAAAGAAAAAAAAGAATTATTAGGCTAACATTAGAGTACTTATGGATATGGAATACTAAAATAGTTCCTCTGTGAAAACATATATACTTCATGACCTGCAAATACTGTTGCTCTTGTTCTTCCACTAATGACAGATTACAATGATTTCCTTCCCAATCTGACTTGCTCTGAATAGACTCACCATAATTGTACCCAGCCTACATCTTCTATATCAAATGCCTTCTTACTTAAAAAAAAACACATGGTACCTACTAGACAATGATGTAAAAAACTAAAACAGATAACTGCTCTAGCCTGAACATATAATATATAACATGCTGTAAAGTGTTTTATGCTGAAAATCTTTGCACAGACAAAACATCATCAAAACTCTTCCAGATCACCATTCATCCAAATAAGGATGATAAATAGATATTACTGAAAAATACTGACAGCAGGCTCAAACTTCTTTCCAGGAGAGATAATACACTATATTTTATAGAATGAGAGTCAATGAAGATTTAAGAAGATAGCAAAGCATTTTACTAGGTTAACTGCACAGCTTATTAGAGACCTTTATTCTCCCATATCCAGCATGCTGTTTTCCAAGACACTGACAAAGTAGCAAGACAGACTCATGGCTCAGCTCCAACAGCAAGATCAATCAAACTCTGTTCAGAAAGAATCTGGGAGTATGACCCTAGCACATACATTAGAATTGCTTTTAATATATCTTCCTTGGGGTTGGGAACGGCAAGGCAGAAAAGAAATCTATTCCTGTGTCAAATATAGCTTTTCTAATGTATTAGCTAGATGTGGTTTTCAACAGCAGGTTAAATTTTGCATTAGCATTTGTTTCAGATTGTCAGTTCAGGAAACATTTTAAAAGAAGTATTAACTATTCGGGTTATTTCTAAGTGAAAGAGTGCTTTCATATAGCTTTTGTCATGAAGGAAAAAAAAACCCCGAAGTGATATTTTGTAAGCCCACAAGCTGCAGGAAACCATTTCTTAATATATGCTATTCCCCAAGGAATTCAGGGGCTGGGGAAGAAAAGGAGAGAATCTGAAATAGTTTAGGTCTTTTGCCTGAAGAGAGTTCCTGAGCAGGGAGGTCACTAACTACTTTTTACTGAATGTTTAAAAAGACACATTAGATTCTACTCTGTTGGTGATATTATTATACACGATGGGATTTCCCATCTCAGCACACAGTATATTATTACTATTTATATAGTCATATTCTAACACAACTGAATAATACATATTCATATTCTGACAGAATATGCTTGAAATTACAACAGTTTATGCATAGCCTGCAAATTCTGGCGATATGAAGAAGAACACATTCTGGCAAGAAAGGGTTCTCTTCCAGTTTCATTTTTATTAGCAAATCATAAAACATCCTGCTCATTAAAATCTGAAGAACTTCCACTGGGAGTGCACTTTCCTGAAAGCATTTTCCTACAGCTGGTGGCAAGACAGATCTGCTGGCTAACCAAAGCACTAATAGGACATTATGAAACCCACAATACAGCATGAAGACAGTTGCATAATCAGAGCAACAACCACCAGCTCTGCTAAAAAAATGGTAAGGGCTTAAGCACAACTGAGCAGCCGGTAACAAACAAAAAAAGCCATTATTGTCAGTCTGAGGTCCTGAATTAGACTTTTATACACTATATTATTGCTTTCATTGCAAGGAGGCTAAGAATAGACCCATGACAAAGGCAGCAGTATACAAAATGAGACCATAAATCACAGGTATAACAAATGCCATCATTAACTGCAACACAAACTCCGGTGTGGATTACCATGTCTTAGTTCCCAGTGTTGCTCCAGATCTTCTCAAACCCAGGCAGACATATGATAGATGTCTAGTCTAAGGGGTTTGTGGTACCTCTATCTCAGGGCCACAAGTGCACTGATAGACCTTACTTGCCCTCATCAGCCTCACCTGGGACTCCCTATCTACAACCTCTGCCCAAGGACCTGATTTCAGCCCATGGCCATCTGTTCCCTGACCCAGCAACCTTGTAGGAGTGCCAGTCTCCAGCTGTATTGCAGTGATGCTTCTGCCTTGCCATGGATCTCATGGATCCTGACCTGACCTGTCACCACTGAAATTTCAGGCAATTACCCAGTTTCAAGTTTGCCTGTTACCTCAGACCAGTCCAGCTACTTCAGCCATGCCGATGATCCAGAGTTAAGGCTCATGCTTAGAGGGACAGTTTGAAAGACTGTTGCAGGCCCTCTCCAGGTGGGACCTTCATACAGTTCCCTCATGCAGCTCCTGCTGTACCTACCCTCAGCAATTTGGATATGTCGATTAATATCCTAGATGGAGAATCTGACTTCTCCTCCAAAGAGTTCTCTAAGTAGTTTGTGCTGAAAGATAGATTACATTATAAATCAGCAAGACATTCATAAATAGTCATTAGAAAGAGGGGTTTTATGCAGTTAAGATAATCAGTAGCAATGAATTATGCCTGTGCTGCATGATCACCAAGGGCCACAGCCGGAGCTGCATCATCACATCCAGATGAAGGTGCTACTGCAAGGACCTGCAGTGGAGCCTCCCGTTACCACCTAGCCAGCAAACAGCTGTTCAATAGATTTGACTCCACATGAGAGCATTACTCTATATTAAGATCCCAGTAAATAAGTTGGTCTTTCTAAATAACACTGTCTATGACTCTCTGTACCAACTACATGAAGAAGGTAAATATTTTGATCTAGTATCACACATTGGAGCAACACTGATTTGCATAGGTGTAGCAGCATTTCCATATGTTCACTAGTTTGCTTTACTGGCCTATCCAGTACTTCGGCTATTTCAGTTAGTTCAGACAAAAAGTGTGAAAGTAGATATAAATTAAAGTTTCTGTCCTGTTACCAAGGTATGGGACACCAGAAACATGCAGTGTTACCCTACCATGCCTATTTGCAGCAAAATTTCACACAGCTCTGTCTCATTGGTACCTAGCTCCACACATAAAAAAATCCCTTACACTTAGGTGTAAATTCTCCACAATTTCAACCTAAAACAGCACTGGAAAATTCAAAGTTCTGCATATAATCTGCCAGTTAAATCCCATTGCTCACACTTAATAGTAACATGTAATGCATAGTTTTTAAGTCTTATATTTTTATGTCAAAGGACCACTAATGGCCTCTGATGGGGGGAAACAAACTGGCATTTTAACACTACATTGAAATTTTAAACATTAAAAATCCTTACAAATCAGCATTAAGTCGAAAACTATATATATATGTATATATATATCACAATAATAGATAATGAATAAAGTCCCAAAAGAAGTACTAAAGAAAATCACATTATCTATAACCTTACTGAAGGCGTATGAACATTCCTAAGACTCTGCCAAGTCTCTAATAAAATGTAGGTTTTCTTGAAAGCAGATTAAAGATACTGTTCAAAGTACTTCTATGAGCAGATGACTGTAGACTCCTTTAATAAACCAGATAGGCTGAGGGATTAAAAACTAATGCCATATTTTTCAACTGGAAACAACCTGAAGTTAAAAGACCCTTTTTACATCATACTGAACATTATTACATCGTAAATCTAGAAATAAATAATCGAGCTGTACAAGCAAGGACTGGGGAACAGAAAATTGATTGAATGCATTATTGTAAGTAATTTGGGGAATCTGTGGTTGGTTTTGTCATCTGGAATGATGGAATTGGGTAATCAAATTCAGCACTTTGTTGTGGCTTGTGACAAGAACGTATAATCTCTTAACAAGCTCCCTCTTGAAACCCATTTATCTCTCCTTGGATTGTTTTCACTGATCTAAGTTAGAAATATTATTTTCAGCCAACAATGAACTTCTGTGTATAAGGTTTGTATTAACCTTGTCCTTTGAACTTCTTCATTCCTGCTGTTTAGCCTCATAAGACTATACATAATCAGCAATCAAACATCATTTTACTGAACAAGTCAAACATTTGCATTGTTCAGCTGTACTGTTCTGGTGAAGTTGCAATACCTTCAGAATATAAATCTCCAAATCACCCTGCATCTTCAAACAAGGTGGTATAGCCATATATCAGCTCACTTCCTCTCCCAGTTCTGTCAACATTATATTAAAGCATTCTTCTGCTGCAAGGTTTTTGACAGAAATGGGTTAGATAACACATAAGCATCATACACACAGATCTGAATCCATCTCAACTGCAGCCAAAATGGCTGGTATAACAATAGCTTTTGGTTTGTTTGATTTTTTTCCTAGAAAGTAAAATCTCTACCATCTCTATGCCCTTTTAGTAACTCTTCTTTGCATATCTTCCATCTTCAAGTACAGTATCACTAGCCTTACCTGCTGGTGGCAAATTTGCAATTTTATGCACCAGGGAAAGAGTGTCTAATCCCTTGACCTGTCTGTATGCTTATACTTCACAGTTGTTAACTTCTATTTTCTTTCATTTCTCTTAGCTATTCTTCCACAGGACAACCTTTAAATTGAATTGAGCAGGTATTCATTCGGTATTGAGATCATATCACATTGCCGGTGAACAACAGCCCTAGTTGCCATATTCTATTAGTACTTCACAGTTAAAGTACAAATTTTAATATTCTTTGGAAAATGTTTTACCTTTTGAGTTACTTTAATCTCAGACTTTTTTTGATAAATGGGCTGAGTTTTCAGTAATCCACTTTTTGTTCTTACCTGCTCTTTGCTGACCCTTGGTTCCATTTCCCCTAGTTCTGCAGCCCTCTCCTCATTATCCCTTCCACCTCCATCCCACTCCTTCTTCTGCTTGGGATGAAAGTCAGTTTTAGAACTTTGAAGTACATGCCTCTCAGACATCAAATTTCTTGAGCTGTGCAATCAGCATGACCTCATTAAATAATTCCCTTAAATTTCTTAAAAATTTGTTTTTTAAATAAATCAGCTAAAGTGAAAGTTAAGTTGAACTGTCTGTGCAAAACCTTAATTTAATAGGCTTTTTTAAAATTATTTTTTCACTACTTAAAAAACTAAACATTACAGTTTTTTGGCACAGTAATTATTTATTAAAAATGTCAAACTGCTGTCCTATCCAGGAATAACTGATCTTTATGCTGACCTTAACACATTAGCTGAGAAAATTACAAGCCCAAAAGTGACCAGACTTTTTCAGTAAAAAAAGTAAAATTCTTTTAAGCTAAGAACCTAATTATGTAGTAGAGACAGCAAGAGTAAAAAGTTATATCAGATATGACATGCTATACTTATAAAAAGGTGTTGCAAAAAACCTTAGATAAAGATAGAATGAAACTAAGAGTCTAAAAAAGAAAGTAAACCTTTAAAACTAAAAGTAATTTAGATTATTATACAGGCAAAAATCTTACCTAATTTATCTCAATTGGCAAATGAGTTTCAAGAAGGAAATATTACGACTGCACCATCTTTTCTTTATATAAAGTAAAATAATATTAAACAATAATTCATTACTCAGGCTGTTTCTTTATACAATTGACTATTTTATTTTATACTGAATATATAGTTCTCAATAAGGTTTTCATTCCCATATTAGCAGAAAAATTTCTCACAGCATCTTTCTGAAAATCTCTCCTCATAATAAAACCTGGTCCTAAAAATACATAGGATATCCTAGATTTTTCTGTGTAGGAATTTCCTTTAAAAACAAAAACAAACAAAAAAACCAAAACAAACAAAAAAATCGAAACCTTAAAATCCAACTCTACACAAAAATCAGAGGGAATTCAAAACAAGTCTGTTCCACCCCTAACATGAATTCATTAAGGAACTACCCCAACCAACAACCAGCACTTACGTTCTAGACAATTTTTATCTCTCACTCCTATAAAATGTCTTGTTTTCACAAGCTTGGAATTATCAGATGCCATTTGGAAGACACCAGTGCCAGTCAGCATGACTCTCACTAAAAGGTGGGAGATTTCATCATAAATGTCCTGGAATAACTAGTGAAAAGAGCATCTTTGAATCATGCAGCCCATTGACAGCTTTAGGACTGAAAGGTTCCACATATCACTCAAGTCTTCATTTCAAAAAACATTTTTCTCAGTAAACTGTCCCAGGTCCATGACAGTTTTAATTGTTGCTGCGAAAGGGAAAATCATGACATATTTTCTTTTGCCTTTATTGCTTGCATCAGTTTCTGTTTTGACAGCTCCTCCTCCTCTGTTTGCAGTATATCAATCTTTCTCTATTCTCAGTTTCTTCTTCAACTTTGTCATCATGGCCATGTATTTCCACTCACTACATTCCCAGTCCAAAAATTTGTATCTTAAGATCTCTTCTATTTGAGACAGCTATAAATATTTGAGAGGTACACAATACTTCACTCCATTTTCATTCTGCCCTAAAAACCACAGCAATATTTCAATCGCATTTCAGGCCTTCATCCTCTCTTTTTGGGGGGTGGGAATATGGAAAGCTTGGTGAAAAAAAATAAAGCTTTCATCAGGTATAAGAACAAGTATGTCCCACAGTCTTGGCAACCAAAAATTTAAGACAACCTTCTTCAAACAAAGCATCCAAAATAGATTCCTTCGTCTGTTGCCTTCTCTCATTTTGGCTTCTCAGTTTAAGACAATTTTTTTCCTGTTAACAAAAGTAACTTAGCACTACAATATTCCAAGGAATCTTATACAGATTCCTGCAAGCATGCTGAGGATCAAAATGCCCAAAAATGATTTTGGATCAGGATATACAGGATCCCATTAGGATACTATTTATCAGGATTAGATATTGAAAATTCATTCTGCTAATACCACTCATATAAATTTAGGTAGAATAAAGGTTTGGTAGCCAATGGATCAATTTGTTTAACTGCCAAAGTACACAATATCCTAATCTGTTAGCATGCAGAGTATTAGAATACCCATAAATATTCTAGTGTTCTACAGAAAATCATTTCTACAACACTGCCTCTGGATTTTCCAGACAGAAATATGGGGAAAAGTGTCACTGTTAAAGTCGGGGACGGCCAAAGCAACATAGAATCTTCTTTCAAAGCAGGGACAGGATTACAAGAAGGCTGTAATCACTTTATTACAACAGGTTGCAAACATTTATATTTTTCACGCATCACATATGTTAACTTTCTATTAGTGCCTTCATACATCAGGCCATATACATTGGTACACACGGATCAGGCCATCAGGCCATCCACATGTCAACTTGTTATTGGTACTTTCATGTATACGCACACCAGGATTGGTTGCAAAATAGTAAACACAGTTTTTGTCAAGTCATCCTGACTTGTAAAAAGTACAAGAAGTCCATTTCTGTCTTCCATCTTCTTCCTTTCTGAAAGTTGCCCACATTCCTCTGCATGCTGTGTTCTCCTCCTTTCAGGTGTTAACTGTAATCCAGTTTATGTCCACTGCTTTGTCGATAAATGCCAGGCTGCTGACAGGCTTGCTGTCAACCCCGACAGTTAAAAAGCAATTAACATGTAGATTATAATGTCCTTGGGATAGCCCCATTGCCTGCACAGTACCAGGCACTAGTGTCTTAGGATTCTTTTCAAAGATGTGCTACTTTGGACATTTGTGTAAATTTACAGATGTAGTGGGTTGACCCTGGCTGTATGCCAGATTCCCACCAAACAACTTTGTCACAACTGCACTTTATTGTCTCTGCTCATCCGTAAGGAAAGGTAAGAAAAAGTCAAGACGAAAGAAGAGCAATGAATTGACCACAATTGTGTGATGAGCCTGGAATACAATCAAAATGGTCCAAGTCCCTTCCCAATGCTCTCTTCCCAACTTCACAACATATCTGCTGTGATAAATTTCCAACTAAACTGAACATCAGGTCAAGATTACAGTGAAAAGCTTTCATAAATTAAACATATCATCAATTAAAGTAAAAATACTACAGCTTTAGCCAATTTGTGTTAACTATTTCATGACAGTTTTATGTTTATAAAGTACCTCTCAGACTCTGAAACTCTGACGAGCATGAGGCAATATCACATTAAAGGATGACAAATTAAGTTGCTAAAACGTTACGGCTATACTTGCAAGTTAACTTGAAAACTTTAGAATCTGTTTCGATGAGACTTAAGTCTCAGAAACCTATTAAAAAAAAAAGTATTTCAGATTTCAGCATCTTGCAGTCTTTTATGTACCCAACTTGTTTCTATCCAGGTAATTTAATGAAATTGCTCCTGTATAGTTCATAGCAATATTCATTAGACTTGCAAATTTTTCTAAAGCCACACAAGAAGAAAATCCAATTTTTCCACATAAAGATGGACAAGAAAACTGTAATATAAGTTGCTTTAAAAAAAAGCAAAGTAATATTAAGTAAGAACAGACTCAAGCAATGGAAACTACAAAAATGAAGTACAGCTGAGGAAAAAACCTGCACAAAGTAGATGAACATACCTTTAAAATACCAGCAGATTTCCAGTGAGTTTTAAAAACCTCTCTTTCAATTAGTTTTAAGAATTTTAGATACAGTCCAAAAGACTGTCAGCCTTTCATGCTACTCCTGTACACTCAAACCCCCTATCATTATGTCCTACCCTTAGATTAACATATTGTCTTAAAAAATTCCTTCTGTTATTGCATGGTAACAAGAGTCAGATCTCCATTAATTATCAAGAGTAAATTAGGATAGTCATGTGCAGGACAAAGAAATAGGAGCCAAGTTTGCAAATTAAACCATTTTTATTTGGATAAAACTCTATACAACATCCCATGTTAACAAAAACTGTTACTCTGGCATGGTGTTGGCCTGAATGTCACAGCTGATGTTATAAAAATATATCAGTTTTTCTCATTTGATCCTAGAATCTTTATAAAGCTATTAATATTTGGCAACTAAACCCTGACAACTTCCTCGATTAGGTCCCTCTTGCCACAACCTTTCTGAGACAGAGGGACCATTAAGAATGTAGATATATTCAGCTGAAGACTCAGATAATAGAGAAACAGAAAGAACAAGGATCATGGAAACTTCTAAGAAATAACACGCAGTTATGAGCTTATGTTGGGTTATTATTTCTGATTACTTTCAACAAAATTATGATCTTCACAGTTTAACAGAATGCAGTGGCAAAACTTCATACAGAAGCCAAGTAACTGTGACAAATGCATATAGAGAAATAAAACTGCTAGGAGTTGGTAAGAAAGAACATAAAACAACAATTTAATAAGCATTATTTTTAGCACTTATTTATTGAACTAAACCCACAATTGTTACAACCTGCAGCTGAAGTCAAGGGTAACTCGGGATTTCGTTCATAGATCCCTTGGGGAGGATTAGAGTGAAGCGACAGTGTATGATCAGTGTTTGTAAATATATATATGTAGGGTTTACTTTAGTACAATTTGGTTGCAAAGGAAAACAGGTTGTTATTATCTATAATAATATAGCAATACAAAAGCATTAAAATAACACTTAAGAAAACATATAAGGAAAAGAAAGAAAGGATTAAATTAGAAAGACACACAGTCACCATCCCTTGGATCCAGCAATGAGAGTTGGTAGTTGCAATTTCAGTCTGCTGGTCTTGATCTGGTAGGGGAAGTCCACAAAACTCAAAGATTTCATGAGTTATATATGCTCAGATTCAGGTGGGAACGCCTAGTACCTCCCCTGGGGCGGGGAGTTTTCCAATGGATGATGTCATACTGGATCATGGGACACGTCATGAACCTTCGACACTTTTAAGATGTTACAGTTACCTCTTATATCAGTGCAGATGAGTGCATTATAGCTTGTTATGGCCCATCGGCAGAGATGAATAACTCCAGGCCACAGGAATGTCTTGGTGCTTCCCCAGAGGGGAGTTATCACAGCTGAGTCATCTGTGTAAGGAAAAAGGAACACTGTGCCACCTCTCAGGGTTTGCCTCTTTCCTAATCTTGTTTAACACTCAGCTTGTTGCCTGAGGTGGAGAGTGTCCACGCCTTCAGCACTTGGGCAGTCACTCTGCACATGGTTATCAAAGCACCCTGCTGACTGCTTGAGCCATTAGCATTAACAGCAAGGGAGAGGGAGTGTGCGACAACGACTCTGTTGGCTGTAGCTTCCTCCCAGCCTTGTTTACTCCTCCTTAAACCTGAGATGATTAGACCACAATATCACCTTTATTTTATCTCAAGTTCCTGTCAGGAGGCTTAACCTCCAGTCCAATTGCTTGGGGAGTGGGCTTCAGTGATCTTAACAATGCTTAAGCCATAAACCATTTCAGTCTCTTACAAAAGTAGTTGTGGACAAACTGCTTCAGGAGACTAGAGGAGGTATAAGATCAGTGATATCATGCAGTGACATCCTCATGACTTCAGCAAAAGAGAAATGTAACTAATGGAATTTATTTCCTACTTTGGTGACTATATTGTCCATAATGGTGAAAAAAAGTAAAAGCTAGATGGATGCAAGAGTAATTTCCAAATCAGAACTCTTTCCTTTTGTATAAGTACAAATAAAACATTATGCAAAAGAGAAACACGAATAAGAATCTACTCCAATAAATTGCTAGGTGAGTAAAAAGAATTCAGAACAGGTTGAGTAATGATTTCTCTTGCCCTTGTCTCTCTTTCCTTCCCCTAATTGTTTACTGAATTAATTTCCTAGGACAACTCAGTTTTCTCCAAAGAAGTCTCAAATGTTTCCAGGATAGGTTTGACTCTACAGAAATAGGTTGAATTCCATCACCTCTTTGAAAGCCACTATCAGTGTTTGAAAAGCAGTTTAGCAGGACAAAAAGGAAACAATGTTCTGTTTATTTTTTATTTTTGTCCTACCATATAATTACTTTGCACTGCTCTGTTGAATTCAAGAGAAAAATCACATGATGATTTCTGGAAAGAAATTTTTCACTATTGATCTCTCACTATTCCATGATATATTAATTACAAATATAGTCATAGCTTAAACATAAAAGAAGATTTTTACTGATGACCAATGAGTTCTTTGCTATAGATAAGGTAGAATTTCATGATTACTTTTTTCACTATTCCATGATATATTAATTACAAATATAGTCATAGCTTAAACATAAAAGAAGATTTTTACTGATGACCAATGAGTTCTTTGCTATAGATAAGGTAGAATTTCATGATTACTTTTTTCAGCTCATTAGCACAATAAAAGTAGACTGAGGAGTTGAAGCCCCCTCCATCTCTCCAGTTTGGTTTGGGAAGGATCTTGAGGCAGTCTACTGTCATGAAACTCGTTTTCAGAGCCCTGATGTACACACCACTAAAACATGAGGAATAAGGTTATAATCTCTTGGAGGATTGCTCTGAAACTTAATTAAAATATGTTTATAGCTGCACTTTCCCTTTTTTTACTGAAAAGGGGAAAAAGTTTTAGAAGTGCATAGCCACACCGACTGGTCTGTGATCACTTCTAGGTTTGCCAAAGCAAGTACTTCACAATGCTTTTAATGAGTTTGTCAATGAGTTTGTGGACTGTTTTTTGCCCTACTTTGCTGGTGTTAAACATGCTTTTAGGACACTTTGCTGATACTATTTTGATGATCACAAATCCACGTTAACATCAGGAATGAGGCACTGAATTGCCTAATTAGACCATGTATGTAATGCATGTAACATTTGCACTTTGCTCAACTATAATAATGCTTTGTGAAAGCTGGAATAGGTCTGTGATTAATGTGGCCAAACTATTAATAAAAGCTAAGACCCAGGAAATAAAAAACAACATATTTTTAAGAAATTGAAAAATTATTGCAAAAGGAAGGAGTACATCTCTAGGTTTAAACATCAGCAGTTTTAATAAATCCCCAACAGCTGTTGCTAGCTTTAATCCCATGAAGACAATATCATAATATCTGCATCGCTATATGTTTCTGATACAATATGTTTCTTGATAATCTGACAGACCCTGTGAGATAGCCTGCTGTAGCCAGACTCATACATACATGAAGTAAGTTCTGCAGATATTAGGATTTCCGTGGCTTCAATCGGTTGCCTTGGACACAGAGACACAGACTTAAAAATAGAGCAGTCTCTACATGTGGATTAGATAGTCAGCATTCTTTGAGCCAGACAAACAAAGATAAATCAAAGCTCAGAAAGGCTGGGAAGAAGCCTCTGTTTCATCTGATTGCTAAATTAAATCAGTTGGGTTTGAGAGAATATTGCAATCACGGATAGCTAGACTAGTATTTCTCTAATGGAAAAGTACTCTTTCATCTATAGATTAGTTCAGCCGATAAAGGTATTGCACAGTTAATACTTCATTTTTGCTACAGTCAACTTATCAAGATTAGTTACTGCATGAGGAGGCCATTGGAAAAAATTCTGAATAATCTCTAGAGAGATTTTGACAGCCTGTCATGCAGCCCATTCCCACTCCTCTTCCCAAACATCAAATTAACTTGTAAAGGACATAAATTAAAACATGTATCCTCCCAAACAGTAATTAGCCACTGTTGTGAATATCAAGAAAGGAAGAGGAACCTATCCATTTTTTGCCCTTCTGTATAGAATCCTGAAAAGATAAACCAGCCATGAGGCCTCATATCTGTTTCTCATGTCTTGGTCAGTCTTACCCTGTAATAACTAACCACATATTGCTAGACTAAAACTGTGCCACAGAATTCATCACATATTTGTCTGACCTGAGCATAGTCAATGTTCACATTATGAATGTGTCCTTTATCTATTATGCACTTCCTGAAGAATGTCTGTATTGCTTAGATTAGAGGACTAGTTAAACTCTCGTTAATAGCATTGTGAATAACTTAAAACAGAAATAACAGGATTCTAAGAGTTACCATGAGATACAAATAATAATGGTTTTCCCATAATATGCTTACAGCCAAGTTGATGAGATAGAGACTCAATAAACAGACTATAAAGTGTATGGAAAATTAGCTGGACCACAGGGCTCACATGAGTGTCATCAGTGGTACAAAGTACAACTGGAAGCCAGTTACTTACTAATGTCATTCCTCAGGGATCAATCACTCAATCCCATATTCTTTCACATCTCCAGTGATTGATGTGGCATTCTCAGAAAGTGTGCATCATACTGATGGGGTTAATCAACATGCTGAAGGACTGAGTTGCTATTTAGAAATACCTTGAAAAGCTGGAGAAGTGAACTGACGGAAAACTCATGAAACTCAACATAGACAAATGTTCATTCATCCGTAATGAAATAATTCCATTCAACGGCTTTGTGGGAAAGGACTTGAGGACTACTGGACAAGTTGACCATGAATCAGCAGTATGCTGCTGTGGGGACAAGGGACAACTACGCACTGAACTGCATTAACAAAAGCATTTCCAGTGGGTTGAAGGACATGATTGTTTCCCTCTGTTTAGCTCTTGAGAGGCTGCCTCTAGAACGTTGTGCCAGTTTGGAGATTCTCGGTACGAGACACTGAAATACTAGATCAAGTACATCAGGGGACTATCAAGATCATGAGGAGATTGGAAAACATGACATATGAAGAAAGATTCAGAAAACTTGATTTGTTCAGCCTAAAGGGAAGGCTAAGGGGACCTACTCAGCTACCTTAATGGGAGGGTAAGAATATGGAGCCATACTCTTCTCAGACACAGGACAAGAGGAAATGGACACAAGATAGAACACAGGAGTTTCCAGTTTAGATATACCTTACATTTTCTTAAACCATGGCAGTGGTCAAACAAACTGGAACAGGCTGCCCAGAGAGGCTCTGGAATCTTCATTTTTGCAGATGCTCAAAACTTCACTAGTTTAGAGGCTTTTATAAACTACAGATTACCCTGATCTAACCTGCTTTGAATGGAGGGTTGGACTAGATGACTGGATTTCCAGACTATCAGATGACTAGATTTCTAGAAGTCCCTTGCAAGCTAAATTATGCCATGATTCTAAGCATGAATGCAGAATTAATTTTCTCTAATTTTTTTTCCTACGAGTAGCTACACAATAATATTTTTTGCTGGTGAATTAAAAAGCAAAACAATACCAACATTTTTTTTAATAACAAATATTTGGACCTAACTACCACTTTTTCTCATCCAAGATAAGCTTGTGTTTACCTTATTCACACATTCCTAGTCAATTTAGGATTGAAAATACAATTTTGTTTATGCTAGGGAGTTACATAAAAACACATTAATTCATTGTTTGAATCAGATGTTCAACAAAATGGACAGAGCGGCAAATAACAACAAACAAGATATTGATCCTGACTCTGCAACTGAAACAACTTTTATGCTACACTGGAATACCACAATACCACACTCTGCTTTAAACATGATTTTAAAATGTTGCCTATATTTGGTCTACCACTTGAAAAGCCCAGGATTGAAAACTGGGAAATATTGCCTATGGAAAGGACTGCTCCCTGCTCTTGCAATCACACTTTAAAGATTTTCATGTAAGAAGAAAGAAATTGAGCATATAAATATGTCAAACCTCAATTTTATCAGTCTTTTTTAACTAGCTCACTAATTAGTCAAAGTGATTCCCCCTGTGATCTCTTTCACATGCCATTTTTATAATTGCATGTATAATGAATGAGAGGCCTCTGCTGCTAATATTTTTTCCATGACCACATAAGGATCTCTAAACTGATGAGAATCTTCAATCATACACCTTAAGCAACGCTTTACCACCCAAATTACTCGGAGTCTGGATTTTCATTTTGAGTGCTTTGGCATTTCCTTAGTTAATCTATAAACACCTTGATTTCCACTCCATTTGCACATTAAAAAAAAAAAGTAAAAAAAATCTGTAGTTTATAAAAGCATCTAAACTTTGGATTGATTAACTCTTGTGAACTTTGGAAAATTTTAAGATTCATCCATCAGTGATTATAATGTACTTCACACAGAGGCAAACACCATTACAGAGTTTGACATTTGCAATCTTAAAATGTTACAACTGTAAGCGTTGACATTTATACAAGTATCCCTCAAATTTTGAATTTCAGTAGAGTTTGTATATTAGGGTAATAGTAGGCCTTTAATATAAATCATATTACTAGGGAGAAATTATACAAAGGGTAAAATTCACTACAGTTCTGCTGTACACACTTTACAAATGTGTTATAAATGCCCCATTTGCTAAAGAATTGGTAAGCATGGCAAAACGATGGCAGGAAAAAGGCACAAAACCACGTACAGAATGAGTTATGGAAGATCAGTCAACTGTGCAACAGTTCTACTGAAAGGGAGAAATAAATGTTATAAATATAGGGAATAGTGTAAATTAGGACAAGATAAGCTACAGGGAAAGGAATGAAAAGCCAGAAATAGGCCTTTTCAAGGGAAATGAGAGTAAGAAATTATGAAAGAACTGAAGATGAATTACTTCACGGAGATGGGGAAAGAAACCAGAGGAACTCAGAGCAGAACCTTTTCTTTGTAATATGCACCAGTAACAGATTTCAGTAGCTTTTTCATTCGCTCTTTCCACATGGTATGCTTCTCTTATGTTAAATATAACTACATTTACATTTAGCCATGTAATGTCAGCAGCTTGAAGCAGGAACCCTTAAGAAAGACCAGACAGACAGAGTGTCTGGGCTTTATTTCCACACTCTACTATTGGCAGACTGTGTGAATTAAACCCCAGAAAGTGACTAATTCTCCCATCAGCTTCCCATTTGGCTTTTTTTAGTGTGTACAAATCATCTCTTCCTCGGCTCATTTACTTTATCCAGCACGTTGCATCTGGAAGCCTAGATTTCAGGCTCTCATGTAATACAAGAAACGTAAAGAAAAGCCATTCTACACTGTGTATGATGTGCTGCTTTACCAGCACAGCAAAAGAGGGAGGTGCTTATCTTTGCATTCATCTGAATTACCTAAACTGAAAAATCTGGTCAGCCAATCCACAGAAATAGAAAACAATTTTTTAGGTGTAAGAAGACTAAAGAAGAATACATGAAAAGGACTGGCTTTCATGGCTTCCAAGAGCACCATGGAACCACTTCAGTGAATTAGGGGATGACTTCATCTTTTATTGCCCATAGAGTCTTCAAGCATGGCTTTA
This sequence comes from Lepidothrix coronata, assembly GCF_001604755.1. Taxonomy (NCBI): domain Eukaryota; kingdom Metazoa; phylum Chordata; class Aves; order Passeriformes; family Pipridae; genus Lepidothrix; species Lepidothrix coronata. Next base: position 3,136,804 of record NW_016690248.1, on the reverse strand, counting down.
GGGTTTTATGCAAACCTGTACATTTGGCTGATCTGCAATCTATCCTTCCCACAAAACTCTAATTGTTGAAAGATTTCTCTTCTCTTTAACTAATTTAGTTTTGGTTTCTGCCATTATACACCTAATGCTTCCTCTCAGGCACCAAGTTATTGTCTCTAGACAAAGAAATCTCAGGCAGAGATTGTATTCCTAGTGTAGGTAGCACTGCAAAAAGAACAGCATTTTCAACTCAGCGTTCACCAACAACAAAAACCTAGACAATCAATATACAGCTGCTAAGAACAAGCATAGGATTTTGTGGTCTGTAAAGCAGTGTCAGAACAGCTACTGTGAACTATAATGTAGCTGTAACTTTATAATTTTTATAAGAGCGTGATGTAGAAAGGTTCTTCTGGTCAGATAACCAACTGAGACTGTAAGAGCACAAATATCCCTCAGCTTGAAGACACATCTAAAAATTCCACAATAATGGCAACACTTCTTTTTCTTTATAGCACAACTTTTTTTTCCTCCATCATGAAGCATTACTGGTATTATGTCTAGGACAACCAATACTTTTTCCATTGACAACTTCTCTCAGTCAGCAGTGGCTCTTCCATACTTGATTGATATAAAAAGATTGTACTGTGCCTTGTGTACCTGACATAAGAATGGCCTCAGTGTTCCCACTAGCTTTTCCTTGTTGAAGAAGAGATCTAACAAAATTTTATGGACACAATCTATAGGGGGAATAATTGGCAGACTGAATTGCTTATTACAACACAAAAGATGGGAGATGCAAATACAAAGTGATTCTGTCTTTTCCTTCCAACATTTACAGGCAAATCAACAAATCCTCTCATCAAGGCTCTTGGAGTCTGTTAGCTTAATAAAATTATAGAATAATAGGGGTAGAAAGGACCATGCTGCCATGTACCTGATCAATTTAAAATTGAAATTGAGCCACTGGTTTGCATAGTTGAACTATATCAGAAAAAGTCAAACACATTCAAGATTCAAAACTACGTGAGAACTCTAGAAAATATTTCAACTTTCCATATGAAGAGCAAAACTCTCTCTTTCCCTTTCCTTTTCATTATTATTATTGCTACTTTTTATTATTACTCGTATTATTATATATTACTCTCCATTATTAAACTGTTCTTATCTTAAACCACAAGTTTCTGATTCTCCTCCCCATCTCACCTAAGGGGAATGACAGAGCGGCTTCATGGCACTTTCTTGCTGGCAGAGCTTAAAAGAAAAGAAAGAAAGAGAGGCAAGGAGAGGTGAAGCAAGGTGACATGAGGCAAGGCAAGGCATGGCAAGGCAAGTGAACAACAAGCCAAGGGGATAGCAATTTTACCACACAATTGTCCTCTAGATAAAAAAAAAAACAAACAAAACAACATCAACATACTTACTTCAGAAGACTTCTAAAAGTGTACATAAATTTTGAGAGCAAAATACAGATAGTTAGAATAATAGCACTGATCTGCAAAGAATCTGTTGAGAGAATGAGCAGAAAAAAAGCAGTATTTCATACTGTATTCAGGCTCTGCCTTTTAGCTATGGATTGGATAAGTCTGTCAGTTTGGGTTATTTGAAAGAGAATACAGAGCCAAACAAGGGTATATCTTGGATAGAAAAGTTTCTACATAAGCAAGCATTATTGCAAGTGTTATAATCAATAACTGACTGATAAAAAATTAATTTCTGCAAGATGTATACTATAGAAAATAGAAAACTGCATCTGTAGACTGACAGATTCTGACCACTCACATGAATGACATTAAAAATTGCAAGCTGATTTCATAATGCACTAATTTTAAATCAAGGAGTGAGCAGGGGGTTAATTTACATGCCAAAAAGCTGTAGAGCCTTACTTCCAACAACTGCATTCTCCTAACATGATGTAGAATTTACCATATGTCATATGCCTTCAAGCAAATCACATTGAACCTCCACCCAAGTCTTTATCCTCTTTATTCAAGGAGTGTGTTTTGCTTAACTGTATCAGAATATTTAGGGGGAAAGAAAGATTTTTGTTAACCTTTGCACTGGCCCAAGTAACAGCATTTCATGAATTATATAGATTACGGGCTGTTATTTGGACTGTATCAGAGTGTCTCCCTTCAAAATATGAACTGGGTTACTTTCCTCATCCAGTTTTCTGATTACTATGAATTACTCTTCCTACATTTGGGAAATACAAGTTATGTTCCTTTTGTCTCTGAGTATCTGCAACAATCACTTAAGAGGGATGCAAAATATTAATGGAAAGTACTGCAAAGTAGGAAAAAAAACCAAAATCAACCTAATTACCAACAACTAACTACCTCGTTTGGGTAGGATTCTATAGTAAACTCCTGAGCTCAAGTTCTGTCTCTTTTCCAGGTAAGGCAAAAAACCCTGATCCGCATTCCAGCTAAAAGACCTTAATTATTTAATCGCTGACTGTATTTCTGCTTCAAGTTCAAGAAATTCTCCTGACTCCTGAGTAGAAAACTGCTCTTTAAAAGGCTATTAGGAACTCACAGGTTTCAAATGAGAAATGTCAGTTTACGGTTTACCTGAAAAAAAAACAACAAAAGCAAATTACCCATTCTCATCAACCAGCTCTCAGCACCCAGCAGCCCTTCTGCTCAAGAGCAGGCTGCCACAATTTTTGCAGGCTCATTTCATATTGACCATAGTCTGAGTGGGTTTCAGGCAACTTTCTTTTGTCCGGTTTATTTTTTGTTTCAAACTAGTCTTGAAACAGATGAAGTCAAACAACATGTAGGCAATCCATCCTTTGAAAACTCTTTGTCAGGTAATATATATTTGGATTCTGTGTGAAAAAAATCCCTGTATTTCTACCAGAAAGTGAGATCCCTAGCCATTTCCAATACCTCATCTATACAGATATACAAAAACTATGTGGTAAAACTAAGACTAATTCAAGCATTTCACCAAAGATGGAACTACACCTTCACCTGACACAGTACCGGTGAAAGACGCCTTTTAAGTTTCAAAGTTACTTTCACTGGCCATACCAGAAATTAAGGACTGAGCTGTTAAAGAAATCAAAACACTTTCTTTAAACAGCGACCAGATTTAAAGTCCAACCTAAATCATGCCTCATTGAAGAAGAAATTAAATCTCTGAGCTGCAGACAGAAGAAGATCAATAAATGAGGCCAAGATATAGTGGTCTTCAGTTGTACACAAAAGCAAAACCACCTGAAAGCCCCTATTTTCTAGCTCTCCTAGGAGAGCCCATAACGTTTGTAGCCGATGCAAACGTTCGGTAAGAAAAGAGGTCCTTCTGAATATGGTAAAGAGAGAAATATAAGGAAAATTCAGATGGCATGAAAGTCCTTTCCATCCACTTAGTTTTAATACATGCTGAGAAATATATGTCAAATGTGCTACCAAACACTTTTCTTGTCCTGGGGTGCATCAGGCACAGGAGGGCTATGAACCTGATGAAGGTTCTGGAGGGGAAGCTGTATGAGGAGCGGCTGAGGTCACTTGGTCTGTTCAGCCCAGAGAAGAAGAGACTGAGGGGAGACCTCATCACGGTCTAGAAGTTCCTCATGAGGGGAAGAGAAGGAGCAGACACTGATCTATTCTCTCTCGTGACCAGAGACAGGAACTGAGGGAATGGCCTGAATTTGTGTCAGGTGAGGTTTAGGTTGGATATTAGGAAAAGGTTCTTCACCCAGAGGGTGGTTGGGTGCTGCAACAGGCTCCCCAGGGAAGTGATCACAGCACCAAACCTGACAGACTTCAAGAAGCATCTAGAAAAAGCTCTCAGGCACATGGTGGAATTCTTCCAGCTGTCCTGTGTAGGGCCAGGAGTCGAAATTTTGATGATCCTTGCAGGTCCCTTCCAACTCAGGATATTCTATGATTCTGTGATCTTCCCATAAAAAGAGTTTCAGAAAAGTCTCATCATTAGCTTTGCCTCTGTGACTGAGAGTAAGTGAAAAGCTCACAGAACTTTTTCACGTTCGAAACAAGATTTTCTTAATTTTTCTTGGGTTTGTTTTTTTTTTTTTTTCCCCAAATAATTTCTATTAGGTAACATGTAATGACATACTTTCAATGCTCCTTAGTATCTATTGTACTGTTGCATATCAGGACACAGAGTGTCAAATTAGCTTACTAAAGTAAGGACCATCCAACTAATAGCCATTTTGAGAAGTTTGCTATAAACATCTTGTCCTACAACATACTAAATTTTCTTTGACAGAAGAAGCATCCAGTCCTACTGGAGGTAGAGTTTTGCTGCTTCAACCTCAAGAGCCTCCTGTTGTCTCCTGTTACAACCTGCCCCTGAAGGCAAGGGTAACTGAGGTTCTTGTTAATAGATCCCATGGGGTGGATCAGAGTGAAACAATACTGTCCAGTGTGTATATATATATGGTTTATTTTAGAACAATTTGATTGCAATGGAAAGAAGGTATGTAGCCACTTTGGTTATTATCTATAAAAATGCAACAATATAAAAGTATAAAGATACCACTTAAGAAAATATATAAGGAAAAGAAAGAAAGAGAAAGAAAGGATAAGAGTAGATAAGAGAGGAAAGATATGACCACCTGTGGATCCAGCAATGTGATGGTTGCAGTCTTGATCCGTCAGGGGTGGGAGAAGTCCACAAAACATAAAGTTCAGTGGCTTAGTATACCTTCAGGTTCAGATGGGAATGCCCAGGTACATCCATTGGAAGGGGAGTTTTACACTCTTGCAACACTGTGGATCATGCACAGTCCCCTGGTCAAAGGCCCCAGATTTGAGTCTGGGGTTTTTTCAGGGGTCTTTGATGGTTTAAGACCCCTCCTAAGCCCCTTAGACATGACAGGACAGCTCTTAGCCCCCTAAGACATGACAGCTGTTTCAACATCAGTGTAGTTGAACCAGTTATGCCCCATCAGAAGACCTTCAGGCCTACATGTGAATGTCCCAATACTTCTTCTGGAGTGGACATTTATACTTGGGCCAACTGTGTAAGGGAGGACATTGGCATGATAAAAAGCATTATCCCACCTCCACAAGATCTATTTCTTATCGGCCTTCTCCCTTGTCTGGCTCAAAACCCACTTTTTTGCTAAACAAAGGTTGGTTTGTCACGGTCATTCTCTTGTGGCAGGTGCACACCCCCACTGGTTTATGCGGATCAGAGGTTTCCTCACCACACACAAAAAACTCTCCTCCTCCACTTAGGTTGGGGGGTGCAAACCTGGCCTCAGCAAAGCACCCTACTGCTTTTGCAAATGGCCAACTGTTTGAGTCATTAAACATTAACATTTCAGTCTCTCATATCTCCGTACAGACACCTGCTGCTACTGCAATAACAATAAAAAGAACTCTCCTGTACTGAACAAAGAGCCACAGATCAGAGAAGATCTATTTATGCTGAAGGAGGAACTATGTTTGCAAAACCATACCAGACTATCAAGAAATGCAGGACTGTTTTATCATGCTTGAACACAAATGAAGAAAAAAAAAATCAACCATAACTTTGACTTTTCAACCCCAAAAAGTCTTCAAATATAACTTCTGTGAATACTTTCCTAGCTTTTAACATAAAAAATAACATATTACATGCCACCATATCATCATTTCTGTAGGTTAATAAACAAAGTTCAAAATATTAGTTCCTCCACAGTGAGTTCTGTTTGAGCTACCTTAGTTCCCAGTAACTATAAACCTTTGCTTGTCATCCCCTTCAAGGACCAGGAGAGTTCACTACTGAGTTTCACAGAAGTTTAATGTTAAGAATGTAAAGAAATTTGGGGCTACACCTGTACAGTTCTTTCGGATTAAGCATATCCAGGCCCAAGCCTAGACTGTGTGGTTATCTTTCTAGCAATACACCAGCTTTCCCTGCATACTCACTCAACCTCCAGAGTAACTCAGTTGAACTACCCAAACAAGGCAAAACAGATGGACGCTAGTTCATAGCTGATAGTCATCCCCTGCTGTTGAAAACTTTATCCCAAATCTTAACACTACTCATCCGAAAATCAGTATTTATAAAGAAAAATATTACATAGATGTTTAACCAGATTATAAGTCCTTATACCTTTATTTCACCATTTTATTTCAGTTTTATAAACCAAGATGGTTCCACAGCAGCAAAGTACTAGGTAGGGCTAAAATTATCTACAGTTTTCTATGTAAAACTGACCCTGTCTTGCATCTCATCTTGGAAAATACCCAGTTCAAACAAATGGAGACCATGGAAGGGCTTCAAATTCTGAATGAAAATAGAAGCCAAGCCTTGTAAAGCTAAATTAGACAGAAAAAAAAAAATAAAAAGCACTTTCAAATCCAATTCCTGACTTTGGCTTCCATGTGATACTCAGCATAAATCAGGTGACTCATTTAGGAGCTGACATATTTTTGGCATGTCCTTCATTTTTATTTAATTAAGATTTTGTCTGCTAGTTTGTTTGACATTTTATTCCAAGCATTTTACAAAGACCATTGTAACTCTAGATCTATGGAGAGTTTCAAATTTGAGAGATGCTGATATGTTATCACAGCCTATATATTTGTATGGGCTAAGATATATTAGCAACAGCACAAAAAAAGCATTTCCTTGTGCAGGACACCTAGGAAAGTATGGAGTTTTTTCTGTATGAGAAGTAAATTGATATTTATAATTTTCCTACTAAATAAGCTTATTCTTACAGTCTGTTGATACAGTTTTGCTTGCACAATGCCAGCAAACATAACCGCACAGGTATATCTTTACGGAAGAGCCATACCCAGCTGTTGATTCTCTGAGCACAGTGGGCTTTATGAGCAGAACAATTTTAATCCATACTCTATCTGATGGCTTTTATGGTGAGATACTTTGAAACAAGTCACAGTCTGACACTGCTATGTCAGCAGATTTTTCGTATTTATATAAATCTGGGCTAAACCAAAGAGTGAGTACAAGTTGACCATTCAGTGCATCAGCTATCATTGTTCCCATTAGCTAGAACATTCACACAATACCAGTTTAGCCAAACTTTTTGGAAATCCAAAAGAAACTCCCAGGTAATTTTTTTTAATCTTCCTCTTTGAAGTTAGCTAACCTAGCCGTGCCACAATCTGTCAAAAGCTTTGTGTGCTGGTCCAGTTTGGCAGCTCTCAAAATACGGGTCTAGTTTTCTCTTTTTAAGACATTCTCCTAGGCTTCCTACATTTGTTTTCACTTTCCTTTTCTTTATACCATTTTTACAGTACCATCCAGATGGCAAAGAAATGCTCAACCCTATTTACATAAATACAGTTTCAGACACCAGAGACTTAGAGAACATATTGCAGGGAAAACAGTGAAGATAAACAGATTTCAGGTGAGTGCAATCAGACAATACTGCAGTCTTTTCTTTTTTTTCTTTTTTTTTAATATACTCTACAAAAGAGTAATATACTAAATTATAGTATTATGCAAAATAAAAACTCCTAATACCTAACCTTTTACTCTGAAAACAATGAAAATTACTTCAGCAAAAGAGAAATACGAAAGCAGTAGGCTAGCACAGATCTGCACATTTCCATTTATATTGATGCAGTCAGCCACTTATGTCAGGTGAGAAACTAGGTTCCCTGTAGAATTCAGACCAAAACATTAGGCACCAGGCAGATCCTTTGCTACTGTACACATCACCTGTTTATTCAACCCATCCAGCACAGAAGAAATTCCCTAATTTATTGGTGTTTCACTTTGCACTCCCCACACAGTGCAAATTAAAAGAAATGACAGAAGGCAGTGAGGATCCAATATGTTCTACTGCCAAAATCAACTTTGGGTAACTTTGGGTCTTATAATTAGCCTCTCAGTGTGGGATATTTTAGGAGAACATGGCTCAAATTTATGCTTGGAATAGTTCCATTCATTTTCTGAGAGTCTAATTTAGCCCTTTTATTGTTTATGCTATTTCACACATTGCATATAGGTATCAGAATAAATCAGAGACAAAATCATTGACTGCATTTACCTCGATCACTATGTATGTCCTAACTGAATCACAAGCAAAAATGATTGCCTGAACTGAATTTGTCCAAAATTGTTAGTCTGATTTCAAATCAGCATTGAGAGGAGAGGCAAGCCTACATTATTCTGACCAAACAATATAGCTTGATAGCTCATCTCAGTGTCTAATGAAGTAACGTTTGCATAATGCATGAGTCCAATTTAGGAAAATTGAAACTGCTTTGCCTTAAAGATGGCCAGATGTTTACTGAGCGAGCATGTGATCAAGGGACAATTTCACCCAAAGAAATGAAGACCAAGACTGAGACAGACAAGTGATACAGAAGGAAATTTTTCATTTTCATTTGCAGTGGGGAAGACCAGCAAGCAGTTACTAAAATTAAGTAACAGGCATTATTAGTAAAAAAAAAAAAAAGCTTTTTTATTACAATATCATAATTATACTTAATACTTCATTACAATATAATAATCTCTATAAATTGAAATCCTAGGGTCATGCCTTTCTACAGTTCACAGTTTTGACCACTTTGTAATTCAACCTCAATCTGTAGGCTTTCTAGGTAATGAAAAAAACATGCTCTATATGCTGCAGTAAATACACCTGGGAGAAACATCTACCTGGAAAGCCATTTGAAAGCACAGAGCTGTCAGTGTGATATATGGAGTGTATGTAAGCAGATGGCAGTTATTTCTTTGTCTCAGTTAGCCAACACACTTTACCAAACATGAACTATCAGCCAAAGCTCACTATCCCTTGAGTTCACTAGCTATTGTTTCCAAGAATGATTTTGAGAGGCAAGGTCTGAAAACAGAGGTAACTTGTTCTTATAGGGTAAACAACATAGGTGGAAAAAAAAAATCACAAAATCTTGTGCACACGTACTCTTTTTCTTATCTAAGAGAGACATCACAAATTTCTAGCCTGTTGAGATAAACATGTTCTGGGTAAAAATAAGATACATTAATCAACAGACAATAGATATAAAGATTAGTACAGACAACTGAAGCACAAAAAGGTGCAATAGACAGGAAAAGTGACAAGTAGTTACAACTTGCAGAGGTTACCAGGAGCACAAGTTGTACAGAGCCACAACAGCAATACCTTTTTTGAGCTTGTGCTTTTCCATATTCAACACAATTATGAAATTTAGTTTCCAGGCTCCTTCTTTTGAAGAATTTAGTAATTTCTCTTGGGAAAAAGAACCAGGAGGTCTGAAACAGCATGGCTGTCTTATGAAATGTTCTGAAAATAGCAGCCAACCATTTTTGTCCTTCCTCCTCTGTTGCAGTTCCCTGTGATGTGTCACATTTGTTCTGTTTCTTGCATACAGTCTTCACAGGAACTTTTGGCTTCATAGAAGAATAGTAATACAGAAGCAGATTACATGACAGCGTGTCTATGATAACACAATGAAGGGTCTGCGTGACCAAGTGTTTTCTCTATTTTTCCAAATATACCTTTTTTTCTAATACCTGGCCTAAATTCCTTCCTTCAAACTTTGCTTTTTTAAATCTCAAATCATAACAGGTCCAACAGCCTTATTGTTAGCACATATTTTTGTTAAGACCTGAATTCCTAAAGAAGAATACTTACCAAAAGTGCCAGGAATCATACAGATTTCTTCTAAATTTCTAATCACACCCGAATCAAGCATTCACTATCTATGCAAGGAAAATATAAGAGGAGCTCAGACTGATGTAACTATTTAACAACATTGACATTTATGTTAAGATAGGCACTGTAAGAAAGAGCTTTACACCTTCAAATCTTTGTGAACCTGTTGTAATTTTCATACATCTGACTTGACAAATAGAGGGTCATGTTCACAAAGGTATGAAAGCTATGTATTTAATATCTCATATGACTAAGTTCCTTAAGTACTTTTGAAAATCCGTTCTCCTTGCAAAATATGCCAAAGCAATTGAGAGAAAGGAAGAATCATTTTTCCCTGCTCCCAAGTCTCCCAAGGAATGCAGTTTCCTAGATAACTTCTGAGCACAAACAGCTAGCCCTGGAGCAAGCACAGAAAACAGTCAGAAGGGAAGGCAGCAGTTTCTTTGGTTTAAGGATCTCCCAACAGCCTTCAGAATTTAATCTCCCAGACCCCTGAATAGTATCTGTAACTTAACACCCCCCACACTTAGTAAAATTATTATATTAGCATTAAAACATCTGTTGCTAGTTCTAATGCAGTGACTCCACTGTAGTATCTAAGATGTTTAACTAAAACACATCAAAAGCTCTATGGTCAAAAGTGTCTGCTTCTGTCTGGTACACAAAAAGCTAATAAAAGTTATAACAACAGCTTCCTCTCACCAAATTTCTTCATCATTCAAGACACATTTTAAGTGTAGAAAACAGCTAGTCCAACACAACACTGTATATAGCATAAGCACCTATATCTTAACAGTCTAAGGAAAAGCAGACACAAAAAAAGACTGAAGTGGAAATAACTTTGAGTAAGAAACCTACAAAAACAAATTAACAACCTAGAATATCACCACTTTGACTACATAAAAGTCCTTTTTCCAGAGCGAGAAAGTAATAAATCAAGACATTTAAAAAGAGGAAGGTGTACAATGTTAGGAAAAGCATGGAAGTGCTGGGATACAGATACAACCCTGCATGCTGTAGACATTTTTAATTGCAGAAATCAAGCATTTGTATTATTCTTCAGTTCAGTGTAGTCATTCAGCAGAAATACCTTATCTGTACCAGAAAAAGCATGTCTGAGAGTGCTAAAGAGTAAAAGACAACATGTTCACTAAAAAAGCTTGAAGTGAAATGTAATATAATTCTCTAAACCTTATTTTTCAGCAATGAGACAATAAAGGAAATTATGTCCAATTAGACTGATAACAAGCTCTCTTGTGGGAAAAAAAATAATTAAGGAACGTGGGTTCTTCATGGGTTTTATTCATTGCAATAAGGGTGTGAAAAATGAAGAGTATTGTTCTGATATTTAAATGACACTGATGAATAGTATTCATTTTTTACCAGCCAAAACCAAACTTACAGAAAACTGAAGGTGATTCTGTGACCCAATAAGGGTTTATATGGGGTCACACTATATTGAGTTATTTCTTCCTAACTATAAGCACATTTATAATGTCACTGGAATTGCTCTATGGATACTGTGATGGCTAGATCTGTGTTTCCAGAAAGTTATATCATGAAGTCTTAGAACAACTTGTCTTTAGTACTGCTCTATTACTTACTGAACAAATCAGCAATGTCCAGTTGCTTCCTGGATAAATCTTCATCGCTGAAAGAACTAAGGAAGACCAAACTCTCAAAACTATGGTTTAAATTATGTCAACATCATTCAGGAAGCCAATAAACAGGTCAACACAAAAGTAATTGCTCTTTCATGGAGCAATCATGGAAAGCTCAAATTCAAAAACAAAGTTGATAAACACTTGACCGCTCAAAAATTAAATTGATTTAGGCAATGTGGTCATCAATTTACCCTAAAGTAAATCAATATCCTTTACAGCAATTTAGTCATAGTTTTTCTAAACTAATTTTCCCAAATGTTGGCAATAAAGAACGCGAAGCTAAGTAGCTTTGGGCAGACAAAGAGGGCAACTGCAGTTCCTTTCTAAAGGAACTGTAACAGTGAGTACACTTACTCTAAAGCCTAAGACTTGCAGGCCCAAGAAAAAGGTTATTGAAATGGGAGAAATCAAGCTTTAAAAACTGGAACCAGACTGGAAAGGAGCTTCTTACCATTCTTTGTGTGAAGGCTAATATATTCACTCAAAGAGAAGGTACCTGTTAGATATCATAGCACTGTTCAGCTGTGGAAAAAACAGTGCTCTTCAGATCTTTTTTCAATGCCCATTACTGAGCAGATGAGACATTTAAAGTAAATTGCTCATTTGTCATACACCTTTTGAGACAACAATAAGGGTAAGTTCATCGATATTTGACTATCTTTTTGAATTCTGATATTTTTTTATTTATTTTATTTTTATTTATTGCTACACTTCAAAGAGCTCAAGCTTCATTGCAGAAAAATTATAATTCTAGTCCATCCCATTGCACCTCAAACAAGGGCGGCCTAGGGCCTTTATCCAAGTCTCTGCCTGATAGGCCCTATTTTAGTTACACAGAGTGGGGCTCTAGCAAAGACAAAAGTAGTAGCTGACAAGGTGATATACGTGAAAAAATCAATCTATGCTCATTTTTTCCCCTCTAGCTTCCTCCTTTCCAGCCTGCTTCACTTTTGAGATTATATGAGCCTCTCACAAGCTCAGTGGTGGAACACAAGTCACACATAGCTTCAAGGTTCATTTTATTACTACTGCCTCTCAGAAACGTTTTCATAGTGAGGCATTGACTGCCAGAGTTTAAAGCAACAGGAATGAGTCTGTATGTGAGTTGATTTTATCAGCAAAAAATCCATTCATCTTAAAAGTTTTCAATCGCTTATATCTTTTTTATCATGAGTGGTTCAAACTTAATGACAGTATATAAATATGCTCTGGAAACAAGAATAGTAACTTGATCATAATCTAGCAAAAAGTTTAAGTGTACAATGAGTATCTTAGTCCTCATAAATAAACAGATCCACTCAAACTAAAATTCAATCCAGGACATGAGTGTTCTCTTATGTCACAGAGCAAAAAAGGAGTCTGTAAAATTTGCAGGGAAAAATACAAATACCTTGAGGCATTTCATTATTTTAGAGATTATCTTAACTCACCAACTGGAAAACTCACTCCTCAAAAATAACAGAAACCACCTCTCTACATAATTGCTTTATAAATAGATTAGGTAAGACAGTGAGATACAGTTAGAAAAACACACTCCAAGTTAACAATAAACAGGGCATCAGCCTTGCACTCCAACAGTGTCTTGCACTATCTTGGGGAAGATGCCTGTAAAGGAAATACTTGGGGCTACACAGTGGGTTGAAAAACAGATGAAATCTGGCTACAAAGTAGCTTTGCCCTATTATGGGGAGATTCACCATGTTTCTGTAACTGCAGATGTTCTAATAATAATTTTAACTAACAAGTAAATAGGCATAAAGACTAAAATTATGCAAGAAATTCAGGCTTAATTATAAACTCTGAACAGTATTTTAGACAAGTCTCCACATCAAGACTGTTCTTTTAAATGCCTATTGTGTATAGTATAGAAGCAAAATGAGCATGTGGGCACTTTGAAACTGAGGTTAAAAGGAGTCTACCAATACATTAAGGGGTAAAATAGAGCAAAAATTGCTTTTATTTTACAACACTTAACTGAACAAAAGGGAAATACAGTGCCCATATAGATATATGACATAGCCTAGAGAGCGGACACAATAAAATGAAGTGATGAAATACATAAAAGAAACACTCTATCATAATTACCCTTTAAGAACACCTGAGAATAAAGAGATGAGCATGTATCCAGCAGATAACCAATTACTATTTTTATGAACAGTAAGTACAGTTTATAAGCTTGCTTCTCATACTGTCTCTTCAACATACATTCTGTACAGCTGTGTTAAAATGACATTTCAGTTGCAAAAACGATATAGGTGTCAAATTCTTCCTTCTCCAGCAATTTGTGCTGCAGCCTCAGATTCTCATAGCTGCTCAGTTCACACTGTATATGTGAGCACACAAAGACTCAGCCTTTGATGCCATTGACATTTAACAGTCTATGTAAACTCAGTATGCTTACATTTCTGTCCCACAAAACTACTACTAAGGGATTTTTTTTTCCCCAGCAGTTATGTCTAGTTCCCAGTATGTGTACTGGTGTCTCTTCTTTCTCTGTTCCCTTATACACAAGCTAGTAATGCTTATCTGTAGAAAACCAGGCTACAGTAAGCCACAATAAGACTAAGCTTTATAAGGCAACTTATAAACCTTCACAGTTATTGACAAGAACTGGATGGTTGACAAAAAGTGGATCATGGATTTTAATGCAAAATCATATGCTTCCTGGACAACATTCTGAATGGGAAGTATTAAAAAAAAAGACACCTAGAAATGAAAAATGAGTGATATGGAATTCATACCCCTGTTTTACAATATAAAGTATGGGGAAAAAATAAAAACAAGATTGCAAATGAATTTTTGAATTTAAAAAAAAAAACAGACCAACATTAAAAAAAAACATTTAGAAGATCCCTAACAGCAGTGGAAGCATGTTCATTGTGATTACAGATATAACAAAGCTTTTAAATACACAAAAGGTTGAAACAAAATCTTGCATGCTACAACTCAAGGTCTCTAATGACATTGTCACTTGGAACTACCTCCTAGTATCACTCAGCCTGGTTTTGCTTGTTTATTCTTACACAATCCCTATTTCTTAATATCAGGGTTTTTAAACCATGCTCCAAAGAAATCTTCTCTGTCACAGACAGAGTCACCACTGTCTATCCAGAAAACAAGTTTCTATTGTCATCATAAAGGTATTATAGTGATGAGTCTCTCATAGAAGAGCAACTACATTACTGTCTCACAATCACTCCTAAGCTTTTTTCTGGAAATCTTGAGGTTTAAAATAGACATTTTCGAGAGTATCTAGAAAATGAATCACTGATCAGACTTTTAGGTGAAGTCGCAAAAAGTCTTGCAGGGTTAGCCATATATTCCTGTGGATTATGCCATCCTTGTCACTGAACACTCTCTCTCCCTTGGTTTGAAGCCTTTTTGAAGGGATCCCTAACATTCCTTGCCCTTACAGCACTTCCAGTCTCAGTCCAAGAGGACTCACTTTTCCTTAGGTCCACAAGTATTCACATACAATTCATTTAAGATTACCTTTGCTATAAGTAGGTGTCTGATAGCAACTTTTTCCTGACTATTAAAGAAAGAGTGAGATATTAATATCCATACACAAATCTAATTATAAATACAACAGTTACTGATGTGAAAAGCTTTACTCTACAAAAATGGTTTGAACACTCAGGTGAACATCCATTGAAGAGACATCTTAATATTTTATTTTCTAGGTTTCTCTCTCTAGATGAAAATTACTGATGAGAACTGATCAGAAAATATACCTGCAGAGTTTGATCTCTAGAGCAGCTCCACATGATTTGCCCTCATAAGTGCTGCAGATTAAGAAAAAAGTAATTGAGCTAAGGTCTAAGTTTTGAACTACATGGTAGGGAAGTTCGCCTTGTATGTGTTGATGATCTCACTCTTGAAATAAAAGAAATGGAAATTAATGTAATCATCTTTCTTTTTGCTCAATCAACCAGCACGTTACTGAGTTACCTTGATAGAATAGCTCAACTTTTAACAATAATTTAGGGGAGAAAAGCTAAAAGTTCCTAATAGGATGAGCAATATAGCATATGTATATTCTAGCAAGAATTCTCTTTTTTTAATCTCCTGAAATGGGATTTTCATGCACATTCCTCTCCCTTTGAAAGTTCAGTTATAAGACCAGGTATCAGACTGAAGATGGTTCCTTCCTTTTTCTTCCTCGGAAACAGGTAATTTCCAGCTACTGTTTCTGTTCAGCTGTTTGTGTACCCGTGCTTAAGCAGTCTACGTGAAAAACTGCTTACTTAAAAATAAATAAATTATGTTTTAAATTATTATTATTTTTTATATTAAAAAAGTGTTTGATTTTTCCTTCTAGTAGACCATCACAGAGCTACTGAATACTGTAGCCAAACAGCTGAAATAACACAAATGGAGAGAAAAGCTCCTCAATCAGTTCTGCCACTGGAGAGACAAGTCATCATACAGGACAGTAACTTGAAGGTTTGTGAGGACTTCCCATCTTCATTGTAAATTTGAGACTTCAAGTTCATTTCTGCTCTCTACATAAGTTTGGACAAACTCCAAAGTAACAGAGCTTCTGGACAAAAGTTTGCTACATTTGAGTGCCTAATTAACCTCCTATATTGATAATTAAGTTTGAGAACAGAAATAAAACTGAAAAGTACTAAGCTAGTTCAGATTTAGTTTCAGTGGGATATACTGCCCACAAGCACATCTGAAATAAGGTCCATTTCTATTCAAAAGTTTAAACATAGCTTTAAGCAGATTTGAGTCCTAGAAATATCAGATACTTACATTTTAGATTTCATCATTGTTTTACTTATCATTCTGCCTCTATAGATTATATGTAGTTTTTTTCAGCTGTAAGCAAGAAATATTGCAATGCTATACGCTAATTAACTATCCTAATAAGACCATCTACTATCAAAGAGATACAGTATACTTCTTTAAAATTGATATTTGGGTGCATCTTTCTATCTTGGTGCCATAGGATATAGTTCAAGATACTCAAAGTTAATGGATAAGTATGACTGTGCCATAAGCTTCCAAGAACCATTGATTTCTTCTATTATTTTTTACTTCTTTCTACCCGAAGTGATTCTAATCAAATATTTCCTCATTATTTCACATATATTTCTAGCACCACAAAATCCTACTTAGAAGCTAGTTCAGAGGGGCAAAGAGCAAAAATACATTGAGAAGTAAGCATCCTCACCATTGTTCTCATTGTTTTTGAACAGAGTTCCCATTCTAGAGTAAATGCAAGCCAGAGAACCTTCCAATAAATCATTCCCTGCAAAAGTCATTCTGGTAGGCCATCAGGGAAGAGCAAGATAGTTATCTATTTATTAGTTCAAGAATGGAGCAGGTACTCCCATTGCTTGACATTCAGTGCTTCACATAAAATATGACCAACCCATTTCACAGTCTTTGAATATGATGACAAGGTGTTCACAGCACACAATTTGTTCTGTGTTTACTTGCCAGATTTTCCATTGCCAGGATGCATAGGAGTCCCTGACCACCTAATATTTGACATGCTGCAATTATTTACCTTCTTCCATGTATATAGGCAAAACCAAAGAATAAGGCTGAATGACCACCTTTCAAACTCAGGAGCTTTTCTTCCAAAAATACAAAACATATATGCTGTGCATTCATTCAATTCTTATATGAACATTGCACATTGTAAAACAGAAAAAGACATTGCTTTGAAGAGATTATTTTGAGAGCTGTAAGTACAGTAAGATAGTAACTGGTCCTCCATTTCCAAGCCGTGTTAAGAAAAAAATCACCCCTATTTACTAAAAGGAATAATATGCTGAATTCAAACTTGAAAGTTCCGCAAGCAGCCACAGTTACCCATAACCCCCCAGAGCTACATAAACCAGGTCGCTTTCTAAATCTGAATGTGTTGCTGCAGAACTGAGGAATGACCTGGAGTTAAGACCACAATAACTCACCAACCATAGGTTTCACTAGGTTCACTATTGTCACACTGTCACACTCTTTCAGTTTCTCCTGCCTTTACACATGCAGTACAGCTATACGCAACTTCTTCAAAATTATACTTTAGGGTTCAGGATTGTTGGTAACTCAATGAAAGAAAAGTAACCACTGAAGAGATGATGAATTTCAAATAAATATACTGTTATTATACGATGGTTTTCATTAACTCCGCATTATGAAGCTCCGTATATTCAACTGCCTCTTGAAACAACAACTCAGGAACTTCCTTGACAATTGCTTCGCTTCATACTTATTTTTCCCTAAGATAGCTATTTTACCACTGAAGACCTACCAGCATTTTGTGATAGACAACACAGAGCATAATATTGCTTGTAGGTTTGTTCTTCTCTTGATGAGACACAAAAGAGAAAAACAGAGTTATACTGAAAACAGAACTAAATCGGAATCAAAACAACTTATCTCAGTGGTATTTACTGTCTTTTTCAAAAGCTAGTATTGATGTCAAAATCAGCATAAAGTCCAGATAAAAATCTTTGTTAGCAAGTCACTTACCATATTTATTGATGATACAGGACCAATGCTGTTGACGTAAATGTCAACATCAATAACTGTTGGTTTTACTGTGGAGAAAAAAAAAATTAATATTATTTTGCAGACAACATAAGTAATCACTTTAAATACTTTCTTCCCCAAAAAACAAAAGGTGGAGTTTTTTTAGATACAACTACTGAGAAATACGGATTATGTATTTTTCAGGAAGACAAAGTTCTTTTCCTCCTACCCGACAACAAAAAAAATGACATAAATTAAAACCTGTACCACTTTATCATCATGATCCCCATTTATCTCAGCAGCAATTTGCTAAAGAACCTTTCAGTGCTACGCACAGTAGCTCAAAGTCAAAACCTCAGATGACTGACATGAAACTAGAAATAATGCAGCACATTCCTTTTTCCCTTTGTCTCAACACACAGGTCCTTTAACCTGTTTGTTCCACATTAAAAAAATCTTTCCAGACTTTTGCATCTCATCTCTCAGCCCTGAAATCCTCCTAACTTAGAGTAAAATCTCTATGAAATCTGATTAGCTAAACCTAAGCAACTCTTCTCCTTTCAATTTAGACTCATTCCCTTCAGTCCACATTGCCTTTGCACTCACTCATCCAAAGGCTTTTGAATTTGATTTTGTTTAGTCAATGCACGTTTCTCACAAGGTCTTCTATGTTTTCAGACTTCCAGTATTTAATAAGCCAAGACAAGCTCTGTACCTTTTTATTTTGCTGAGGCCACTAGGATTTATCTTTCTTTTAGCATCTTTGGAGTCAGTGTACCTCCTGAACATTATTCAGATACCTGTTAGTGGTGACATAACCTAACACTAAAATAATGCCACTCTTACATTGAAAGGCACGTTCATTTTTTTACTTATGCTGCCCTTCTTCCAACCCCAAAGAGTACATATTAGGCTCTAAATTAAGATCTAATTTGGAGATTTACTTTCTCCAGGGTTAGCTGACTCAAAACTAAGTATAAAGTATAAATGCTGTTCCAACCTGCACAGTCAGAATTGATGCAAACTTGGCCCTAGTAGGCCAACAGCTACTGTTAGAAACCTGTCTTTTCCATAAAAGCACCTATTCCTCTCCATAGTTTTCAAAAATCTCCAGAGAGAATTCAAACTGCTGAAGTTTGGGAACTATGTTGAACTTGGACTTTTTGCACCTAACCCCTAAGACCCCTAGAATGAGGAAATGCATGTACATCACTCAAAACTCAGAAAGCTTTCCTCTGGGAAACCACTGAGCAGGGAAGTGAGGAACAGTTAAATTCTGTGGTTTTGTGGGAAGTTTATCTCTGGTAAGTAACAGTCAATTTGTCTAAAGCCATCCAGCACAAAGCTAAAGACAGACAAGAATGTTCACATGTAAAGTTAAGTATATTTTGCTTGCATCCCCCGAATTTCAGACTAACAATGAGATGCCAAGTAGTTTTAAAGTACCTGAAAAGTTAAATGGTTCTAAAAATAGTGGGCATGCTTGCTTGTCATGTAAGACTTTGGTATGTATGAATCATTAAGAAGACTATATCCCATGCTGCAAAAAACAGACATTAAACTGGGTACAAATAGTGGTTAAAGATTATAACAATTCTCTCTATTTTATTAACTAATACTTCTTTGATTGCATATGATCAGAACATCCAGGATTATTTAAGGTTGTGGTTTCAAACTGTCTGAAGTACTGGCTGATAAACTCAGATCTCCCCTGCAGCAAAAGGAAATTTGAACTCAGCTGAACAAGCTCAGCTGATTAAAGCAACTCTAATTGTTCCCAGCTAATAACTAAATAGGAGTCTAGTGGATTCTGGTAATGAGACTTGCCTCAAAATGCAGTAATAAATGTCATTACATAGGAATTGGTAATAGCGGGGAACTACAGCTAGCTCTTTCACAGAGATAGAATACATGGAATAAAGAGCTCTAATCTTTTTAGGGTTTATGCACCTATCTAGCTGGAAGTTAAAAGCTAAGGAGTTCTGGTGAATGTTAATGGCACTAGACTTAGTGATGCAAACTGGCATGCACTTGAATCTTGGCAGGACCACGGACAAAATTCAGGACCAAACACAGTGCTTGGAATCCGTTTTTGTTTAATCATTGCAGTTAAGTATATAAATAGATTATGAGATGATAATTTTTCCTTAGTATGCCAGGCCAAATTCTCTTATTGTGCAAAAAAAAAAAAAAAAATTAAGCACTGCTTGTTAATGCCAAAGAGAGTTTGATCTTACTCACAGTAAAGGTCTAATCTTGAAACAGAAGAAAACTAATAAACAGTCACTTCTGTCAAATTAAATCAGCATCTAGCCTCAGACATTCATAGTGAAATTCAAATTGAAAGTAAATTAAAAAATAAATACAGGTAAACTATTATACTATTACAACAACAACAACAAGACTGAAAGTTTCTTTGAATTATTTTATTTTGTTTTCCTAGGCAGAGGTCAAAAAAAGAGGTGTAATTTGATTGTATGGTAAATACGTGTTCAGGTTTTGAAAGAAAATACAAAAGAGTATAGTTCTTGTTGCATGTGGTCTTTCATGGATATAAACAGATATAAGCTGGGAGGATCATCAGGTACAAATATTAGATTTGTTATCATCAGATTTTAATTTAAAATACTAACCATAATGAGGCAAAGATTTCAAGATTACTTCTTCCTAAATGCATTATAACAAAGAAAATAACTGACTCTTAAAGTTATCGTTTCTTCTTAGAAAAAACTCACCCTCTAACAATCTTCAAAATAAACTGAGTTTCATGGAAAGACATAAATAGCTACATTACCAGGGAGACTGGACCAGATGACCTATTGTGTTCCCTTCCAAACTCACCCCTTCTATGATTCTGCAATTTCAATGCCTGCTCAGTTTTTCTGTATCCTACATGAATTTGTGATTGCTCAGTTCATGAAGGAATTCAAGTCACACATGGAGTTGTTGAGCTGCAGATGGAGCCTTTTTTCTTGCACTAGAAAATCCTCACAGTCTTGTTGATTGAAAAACAACAGTGTTAATACCTCGGTAAAAGTTGGCAATGAGATTACAAATAGATACTCAGCTCCAGTACCATTTTGATACTGGCATACGCCAAAGATAGTTCTAAAGAGCTGTCAGAAACTTAGAAAAAGTACTGGCAGAACCATGTATATACAACATGCAGGAGAGCAATTAAAGGTTGTTAACAAACGTACTAACCTTCTCAAAGTTCTTTGAAATAGTCTTTAATATACGGCAGTAACTTTCCCTAAAAGACAATATAAACACGTCCAAGTAACTGCAGTGTTATGCTGCTACACAGTGCTATCTAAGGTAAGCTAACTGCTTATAACTGTCATCTAATCTTTAAACATGTTGATTTTGATTGAGGAGTGGAGTTATAAAGCCAATCAAAATATCTGCCAAAAAAACTAAGGTCATCTGATCCAAATGTCCTGGCTTTGAGAGAGGCAGTGTTAATATACCAGTTAGCCTTGGAAGCATCACATTGCAAAGGCACTACTGAATGAAAGTTGCCTACAAACTTTAGACAGTTCAAAACACACTTGGCCACAGGAGTCAGGAGTTCAACACTGCTTGCAAAGCTCACATAAGAAGACAGGTGAACACCTAGACAGTTAGGGTAAAGCAAGGTCAGGTATGTCTGGACACCAAGACACAGAAATGCCTAGAATAATGCTCTGATACATGCAAGAAAACTGTAGGATTTGTTTAGTCCTGCTTTATAGATTTACACTGGTGAAATAAACAGCTTGAATCTCATTAAATTCCATGAAGACTTTGCTCTTGGACATAAGTAAGTTGATCATGTATGTAAAAAACTTGACAGATAAATCAGGAGAATTTTAAAAGACTCTTGAGAAAATCAAAAAAGGGATTGTTACACAATTTCATGTCATGTAGGGAAAAAATGTGCAATAAGTTCGGTCATTTTATTATGCTTATTTAGTACTCTAAATTAACATGTCCTTTTAAGATCTCTTTTAATTTTTGATAGATCTTCACTATTCAGAATTGATGCTTATTTAATGAATGAAACCACTTTGCTTCCTTCAGAAAGCTTCCTCCACATTTGAAGTCTGTCCAAATAGCATTCATGTTCCTGCACAAGTCATAAATATTCAGAAATATTTTTAAAATTTTAATATTGAGAAATACTTTTTAGAAGCTCAATTAAACAGAGTAGATCAAACTGAGCTCTCATAAATTTTAAAATAAAATGAAAATTATGTTTTGTTGAGAGTTAACCTTTCTTACACTGTTCAACCACCTCCCAGGTTTATACCGGTTTTATGCAAAACAGCAGTAGTAAAAACGTTATGGATCAATACACACATATTTATAGAAGCAAAGCAATTAGCACTAGATTTTTTAGAAGGCACATAACCACATAGCAAACACAGTATCATCTCTGTTTCAGAACTACACAGCCACTTAAACTCTGCCCAAGTTCCACAAGACTTCTGAATGCAAAGGACTAACAAGATTGTCTCTACAGTAATGAGATATTTTTTGAAATTACTCTATAATGATATTTTACATTATCTCATTAGCACATAAATTGCTAACTTTAAATTGGGATAAAGCTGTAATAAATCGTTACACAGTTATCAGTAACTGTAGTAGTAGTGATTGTAGTGTTAATTTTTACTTTGCATTAGTGATTATGACTATTAATATTTTCCTACATGTCCTTATAGGCGAGATCTATTTACCTAGTTATTCGTGTAAAACAAACTGCTATACTAACAACTCACTTCTCAAGGCTAACTGTTGTCAGCTGAAACACCTCTATTTTACAACAGATTACCACATCTGAAGAAAGACATGGTAACAAGAAGTGTTGAGTCACCATCCCTGGAGCATTTAAAAGATGTGTAGATGTGGCACTTAAGGACATGGTTTAGTGGTGGACTTGGGCGTGTTAGGTTAATGTTTAGACTCAAAGACCTTAAGAGTCTTTTCCAACCTAAAAGATTCTATGATTCTATTCTATGATGCTATGAAGATATCAGTGAGGAAAATTAAAAAACCTCATTCTTCCTGCATAGAACAGAATGGACTTGAAAACAGATAGAGGTTAAAGTTCTCCACTTGCTACACACAAAGAAACCCTAACAGAACTGTCATCCTCATGTTTAGTTTCAAACTACCAAAATGGGACTGAAAATGAAAATCAAAAGGATAATCAAAAATTGGGTACAGACTTTAAAGAAAGTTCAGATAACAGCAATACCAGGATGAGAACACAGTCCTCCAAAAAGGACATTTTTTCACATGCCAGGTTTGGTTGCCATTTTGTCCAGGAGTATGAATGACAGTGTGCACATAAATTACTCCCTCAATTAACTACGAATCACTTTTTATCTTCATTTCCCACCATCACTATCAATCAACCTTCAGCACTTTCATTTTCACCTTTTCCTAATGCACAAGCTGCAATTTTTCCAGTATTATGTTGTGGAATGAAAACTGTAGATCTTAATGGTTAGCCTTGTTTTTCAGTCAGTCCTTAAAGTTTCCATTTTGTTTTACTTACATTCGTTGGAGGGGGGAGTTCCTATGTGATATCATAAGACTGAACAATAATTGAATTTGTTCCTGCAAAGTTTAGCAAGCTAGCAACCAAGGTCTGGATGAACAATAACAGTTATAAGAAAACTATACAGTTGCAAAAATGAGCAAAAATATTTAAAATAATATGTGCAGAAAGTTTTCCCTATTTCAAGGTAACAGAATAATTAGTCTGTGGCACAACCTCAAAACAGCAACTCTAACACTGTACATCTGTCCATTTTAGAAATACTTGCTCAGAAACCTCTTTAATGCCAGCATAGTCTGGGTAATCAGAGAAGGAAGGAGAGAGGAGAGAAGAAAAGGATTTTCTTATGTAATTAGGATCTCAGACTTTCCCTGACTCTTACTTAACTTTCAGCTTATGGCATTCTGGAAGTCTGTATGCTATACTTCCAACCTCTTCTCAGATTTCTTAGGTGAAGTTATAGAAAAGAAGAGAGAATAAGAGCTAACAGCTGCTACATATACCTTTGGGTCTGACAGTTTGGATTAAGAGTTTGGCAAACATTAACTGCCAACCAAACTTCCCTGCCTACAATGTCATTCAAGAAAAATATTCCATCTGAGTTTGTATTGAGTAATTTCAGCAAGTAATCACTGATAGGAAATAAAACTCTAAATAAGAGCTGTGTAAATTAATTATTTACATTCACAAAGGGAAGGTTGCATTTTAAGAGTCTTTACTGTTAAGTACTTGGGTAAAAAGCTTCTTTCTCCAACACTAAACCAGTACCTCTTTGTCAGCCAACAGATTACATACAAGACACAAGTATCACATACATACAAGTAGTTCATTAGAAATTAGACAAAAGAGCATTTTTATATGCAAGGAATTGTATTACTTGAGTTAAATTATGAGAGCAGTTTCAGAAAAACAGCATTTGAATACTAAAATATTTCTATATATTGACATACTGAAAGCTGCAAAATTCAAGTGTTGCTTTCCAGCATTGAATTTACATCAGGTGATCTAAAAAAGAGGAAAAAAAACCCCAAACAAAAAACCTGTTAAATAATAATAAAAATTAAACTGGGTTGCTTGGGGGTTTGGGGGCTTTTTTATGCAGAAACATCAAATTGAAGGGCTTTAGACTCATTGCATTGGACTAAAATTTCTCTACTTATTCTTTTAGTATGACGCATTGAAAGATTTACCTGAGAGAAGTATGAATAAAAAGTAGGGTGTTTCCCCTGACAGCTGAAAAACTGTGAACTAAAGCAGGTCAGAAAGCCAAGTCAGAAATTCATCTCTGCTCACTTCCACGATTAAACGATTAGAAAAGCAGAATGTAGGCATGAAAAAACTCACTGTCAGGATCCTGTCCTAATCAGAGCTGTTCCCACGCCAGGTTTTGAAAGAGCCTATGTGTGATGCACTGTACTGGCACCAAACGAGAACTATGTGCAACCAACCTACTTATTTACGTATTATTTTAAAACTCAAATATGGATCACAAAAACAAAAATCTGGGATTTTGCAGTGTTCACAGAGTAATTTACCCCTCCCTTGCTAACCTTGCTATTAATATTCTAG
Organism: Lepidothrix coronata; assembly: GCF_001604755.1. Classification (NCBI taxonomy): domain Eukaryota; kingdom Metazoa; phylum Chordata; class Aves; order Passeriformes; family Pipridae; genus Lepidothrix; species Lepidothrix coronata. Next base: position 3,111,960 of record NW_016690248.1, on the reverse strand, counting down.
AAATGTTTATGACAAAATCTGCAGAAGAAAGCGTCAATTACTAAAGATGCTGGAGAATTAGAACTCCTGCAGACAATCAAGAAATCCCTTCTATCCTCCCACATATAACAGGGATCATTCTCATTTTCATTGAATAGCAATGCTTTCCTCAAGAATATTCCTCCTCTTACATAGGTGTGCTTATACCTAATGCATGGGAAATGACTGGCACTAAAATAGTCCATATTTACTGTTTTACTCATGGAAATGGACAGTTAATGGATTTCCTGTTTGGTGGCTGAATCAGAGCAAAAGTTTTCTGAAATTAAGACAATCTACTTCATACCCCTCACTCCTCCCTCATACCCCCCCCCAAAGAAAAGAAAAAGGAAGAGAAGTATCAATGAGAACAATGAAAGCATTTCTGATTTTTTTGTTATGATCTTTTTCAGCTCCTGAGCTCTCACTATATTCAGCCCTATTTCCTAACTAAGTCTTAGCCACAGCATTTTGGGTCCTCAACAATGGGCTATTCAAGTTTCTCCTTCCATATAAACCTAAATTAGACTAATAACCACAATGTTCTACAGTGCCCAGTACTATAGAATTTGGATCCAGGCCTGTGGCTTTCCTCTCCTGAGTGCTGCCATAACACAAACAGAATTTACTCCCTCTCTCTTTCCCATGTACTACCTTTACACACTAGTTAGCTCTTTAAATACCACTGTCTATAATCAATCCTGAAGTGATGAACGTCTCTCTTGCTACTTCATGTTATAAGATGCCTGACACTGTCTCTTGTAGACCAGCACAAAAGAAGACTTACAGCAGAAAGTAGTAATTTGACCTGGCATGACAGTTTACAGCTTTCTCTGCACTATCATCTAGGAAATATTTTGATCTGTCAGGCAATAAGAAACCCTCTGTCACCACATATGGGGAAACCTAGCTGGAGCTAATTTAAAGAGCATCAGGTGTGGCAATCAGCAGCTAGCAAAAATAACTCGACAGCCTCTGTGGTAATAGCCTGTGGTGCACTTCAGAGTTCTTTTCTGTGTGGCATGCTAGGAAAGCGGGTCAGGCAGAAGAAAGATTATGGTACTCCTTCAGAACTCAAGGTTTTCAATAGGATTGTGCTTGAAAAAGAACATCACCTTTAAAAAGCAACAGAATAAAAGTTTTGCCCACTCACCCAACAGATTTGCTCCTTGCATACACTGAGAAACTGGTTAAACTAGTTACAGAGAAAACTTTAACCTGCCTTAAAAGAGAACTGCTGTTAAACGCTACCAAACCAGCACAGTAAAGCACATCAGACAGAAATTAGTCTTCCATGTTTGCTGATACAAATGAGCCCATTTATTTCTACCAGCTACATTTATGAAAAACTACTCAGGGTACTGAGAGCTGCACAGCGGTTTCTGAGACTGTTCTCATCTTCAGAAATATAGCTAATGGTTACAAAGATACTTGGGGAGCAAGGAAAACCAGCTTGATTCTCAAGACAGCTAGAACTGGTGCAATCAGAATATTACATATTTCAAAGTGAATTTATTTGGGCTTATAAATAAACAATAAATACAGGGTACCACCAGAGGCTGTAAGGATCAAATTATTTTAGAGGATCCAAGAGGAATCCATGAGTTACTGCAGGATAATTGAAAAAAAAAGGAAGGAAAAGCAGGCATTAGTGGTGAAAGTACCTCAGAACACAAGTTGATGAAGTTTTCTTCAACATGTGCATTTCAGAGCCTTCCTTAATGTAATTAGACATTCGAGAAACAGAAGATGCAAACATGCAACACAAATTACCTTACTACTCTGCAGTTCTAAGCTTAATCTAGGGTGAGACTTTTTTCCTCCCACTACTAATGGCACATTTCAGAAACCTCTCACATACTAATCTTTTTGATGGGTAAGGTGACTTTCACAATGAAATAAAAAAAGTAGCATATTCCACATGTAAGCTCACTCAGGGAACGTGACTAGCAAACTTTTCACTTTGTTTCACTGCTACACTTTATTTCACTGTTACAAGTTTTCTATTTAAGGTAACTTACATTCCATGGGAAGTTCAGGTTGAAACGGGTTCTGAAGGTAGATTTATTTTCCAGAACTCCATTGTAGACTAAGCTGTCCATTAAGGAAGGTGAAAAGGAAGATTTCATTAAAGTAAATTGACTTTGAAGGAAATATGTTTTGTTAAGTGGTATTTAATTTACCTGCATTTTGCTTCATTTATGAGTTTTCTTTTGTTTGGTTGGTTTTGTTTGCTTGTGTGATTTTTTTTTTCTTGGAAATTTGATTTTAAATCACTCAATCAAAAAAAGAACAATGACAAAAATCTGGTTTATCAATAGAACCTAAATGAGACTGAGATTTTTTTAGCTGTAATTACCATCATTCTACGTTGTGCTCTGTTGCTTTTCCTAATATTTTTAATATTTTTATTTTATTAATAATCAGGAAGTAAAATTTCAGGGGCAGAACTTGGTCCTACTAAATGTTAGGACTTAAGTCAATGTGACATGGAGGAAAAAAACATGCTTGCAGCATAGCTAGCCTTACTGGACTTAGAAAATTATGCATATCCATTGAACAGGTCTTCACTTCAAAGCACTTTGGAACAAAATACAGAATACCTGCCTATAGAAGAGATGTTAAGACCTTTACAGTTCTGAATGGGTTTAGTTGTTATCTGGGATTGGTGCCTTTTATATCACGCAACAGACCTGAGATTCTCAGATCTATAATTGTAGCTGGTAAAAAAAAAAAAAAAAAAAAAAAAAAGAGAGAAAGAAAAAAATCAGTGAAAAAGATGCTTCACATCATAAAACACTTTTCTTTTTGATCTAATCAGTACACTGGTATTAGCTGTTCAGTATGAGATGCTTTCTTTTATTTCCTTTATTTCTTTTTTTTTTTTCTATTCCAAAAGGGGTGTATTTTTTGTGGTATAATGGAAATCTGCCAGGTGACACCAATGAAATGAAAACCCTCACAAGCCATGATATTTACAGAGACAGGAACTCTGCCAAGTGTGTGGCCACAGGGGATGCATTCAGGCATTCCCCTGCTGGTAGAACACTGCTTTGTTTCCAAAGATCAAAGGCCCCTTTTAGCTAGACAGGTCCTGTTAAGGTAGCACACTGATAATAGCCTTTACAGGTTAACTGTTTTGCCTAATATTTAGGTTGTTCAATCCACTCTCTAAAAATCCTGGCTTGGAACCTTGAAGGTGATGCCTGAACTGCTGAGTGTAGATTGTGCACATTATCTGCGCAACAGTCATTTACATGAAAACTGAGGTTAAGTATAGACCAACATGAAAAAAAAAAGAGAGTAAATCCTGGCCTAGCAGTGACCTACACACTCTTAACAGTGGTTTAGATGTTTTTGGGTGAGGGAGGAGGAAAGAGAGTAGTTAAATGTGCACAGGTGTTTATTCACTTATGGCTGTACTGTTGGGCTGGAGATGATTGCTGAAGAAGTCTATGGCAAGGAGGCACTCAGAATGTGCCTGTACAGTCCCAGGTAGTACCTGGACATATCTGAGCTAGCCAAAACATCAGCTGCCCTGGGAAGGATGAAAAACCACAGCAAAGTCACTGCCTAGGCCAGCATGCACTTCAATACCTTCCATTTGCCTCAGTCTTCCCCTTCTCTCCATGGCCTTTGGCTTGCAAAAGTGTGTTCCCAAGTGATCTAAAAATTGCAATCCCAACCTTTGAAAGTACAAAGAAGTTCATATTTCCTAGGCTTTTCTGACTGCATTCAGGACAACAATCATTTCTTCAGGACCATTGCTAAAGCTATCCACTGTCAGAAACAGTGGTTTTGAAATAAAGGATTGGAAAGCTGAGTAAAGTGCAGTGTGGCATGAAACAGTGAGTGCCTCTGTCCTGTGGGACAGCTGATTTGCTTCCAGGCAGCACCATGCAAATGTAAAGGCACTAAGGAGTAACTGACTGCATGTTAGTCCTAGATTTAACCCTCAGTATCTTTTATTGACTGCTTGATTCCAAGAATTACTTCTCACTTCTTCCACTGTTTCTTTCCATGCTTCCTATAAATTTCAAAACGTGAATTTTCTTATCATATGCCTAAGTTACCTGGTTCACTACTTTTTTTCCTGGTGCTCTAACTGATACGTATTATGCTTTCAATTATTTATATTAATATTGGGACCTTCAGGGCAGGAACACAGTTCAGTTGCCAGGACACGTCAACTATCCTGTTCAGAGAACAACCGTCTCCCAGATGGAAGGGAAGATCACTTGTGTGTGACGCACCAGCCAGCAATTCAGGGAAGTTAGATGCGGTACCCGATTCTCTAGTATTCCCCTTGTGTTCTCCTTGCCTAATGCAACAGCTTCCCAGCTTCAAAAGGGCAGTGTTATTTATCTGCATCACTGGTAGGAGAGGTGAAAAGAGGAACCAGGAAAGGAAGCAGAGGTGAACTACTCGAGCATACGAACAACTCTCAGCTCAAGTTCTGAAATAGCCAAATTGCTATCAAAGAGAAAAATAGCCTAGGACCAAGACGCTTGATAGAAATAGATGTAGCTGAGAACTGTAAAATCTCTGATATGTGAGGAGCTGTGTAATTTAACTCCTTTCTCTAAAACAGGATTTACAAAATCTTGTGGAGAGACAAAAGGAATTATTTTGATAAAAATGACTTTCCAGTGCTGTAAGATATGTCTGACCTCTACTGATTTTATGGCAACTGACATGGGGACTTTGAATGATTACTTTGCCCCACATAGGCATAATGTAATTTACTCTGCCTTAAGTCAGTGATCTGAGGACGTGGTGTACAAAATAAATAAAATATTTTGTCTGAGACCGTCTTCCAGAGGTTCATATGGGTGGGAAAGTGCATTAAAGCATTTCTCCATCAGATATTAAAGATCAGCTGAATCCAGGATGACAAACTAAGTAGAGAGATAAATGTCACTTTGTGATAAAAACAGAAACATGTATCAAATATAATTTTTGTAAGTTCTATGGCAAAATCAAAGCAATGGCTATGAAAAAGAACCAAACATACACTTTCTTTCATAACACAACATGGTCTTTTTTTCTGCAATTGTTGTATTATTGTGTAGCTATGAGACACAACAGTAATGGTGAATACATACAGACGGCTCTTACTTCCCTCTAAACTGATCCAAAGGGATCATCTAGAAAGTGTATCAATACATGTGCTATCAGCTAACAATAGATTCACTCATAATCAGTGATAGGAATTCTCCCTCTAACCTTTACAAAAATTTAGGAAAAGCAAATTATATTATGTGATTGTTTTGAGTATTCTCCATTCTCAGTGCATCCTGAAGTACATGCAAGGTGCAGTACATATAAGTGACAAATGCTCTCTGATTTCTGTCATGCAAACTTGCTACGAATAAGCTGAGCAACAGTTGTGCTACAGCCATTTTGCAAACCAGGCAAACAGGGCATGATTAAAAAAGGTGAAACATTAAAAAAGAAAAAATCAACCAAACCAACAGAAATGAAAAACCAAAACCAAACCAATCAACCAACCAACAAAAAAAAAAAAACCAAACCAAAACATGTCTGGTTTAAAATACACCATGCCATTACACAAATTAAAACAAAAAAATAGCCCAAGATAGTTATATGCAGATATCTACTCGCTCTTATCTACATTTTATACTTAAATGTAGTAGTACTGACCACAAGAGACTTCCATTCTATAAAATTTCTTTTGTAAGTGTCTGATGGTTTGGGTAAGAAAATCTCTGGAGTTGCCCTATACACAGGTAAATCCTGGTGCTTTCTTCTCAGCATTAAGGAACATAACTTTTGTGATCATATTTTGAAGAGAGTAGATGCACATTCTTCACTTGCTGTGTCATACTTTTGGTTTTTAGTATGCTGAGGTTTTGTTTGCTTCTCAGAGTGTGAGTTTTTCAGATGCAGGGACTGGATGACAAAAGAGGTAAATATGTTCCTTCCTCTGCCAAAGACCTGCTGAATACTTTAGAGCTAACCCTTCCATCTCTCTACACAAACTCTGTACAAGAAAACCAGATTTTAGGATCCTAAGTTATCACCAGATCTTCTCATGAGAATTAGTATTTTTAAAATAGTGACTTGGAAATGAACTTCAGCCAAAAAAAACTTTATCTCCGCTTTCCCAGATGTTTGTGCACACATCCAAAATACACCATGTCTTCTCTGTGCCCAGAGAGCTTATCCTCACCTGTGCAGAAAGAAGTACTTACTTCCAATATCTGGCCGTAGCTTTTTGTCGTACTCTCTCAACAGCTTGTTTAGGATGAGAGTCACATCTGTTTCTTGTGTTTTCGGAGCTAAAACCCATTTTTGGTTAGTTGCTCCATCTTCATATTCATCCTCTTCAACCTTTCTAGAACTGCAATAACAAATAAAACAAACACATGTTATTCTACGTAACTAAAACATTAATTTACATTCCAGGTAAAGTTCCACACTCATCTGAAGAAGTTTTAGATGTCTCACCTGGCTTTGCACCTACTCAGCCTTAGACTGGTTGTGCAACAGGATGCTCCCATAAACAATTGTTGAGCATCTATGAATGGGTCATGACTGAGAATGATTCAGAAATTCTCTTCTCACAATTTCTTCAAAAAGTTATACTCTAAAAGTTAATACAGCTATCAGAGTAGTATTTTATATCATGTATTTTAATAAACCTATTCTGATGAGTTTACAATACACTTTTACAAAGAGCAAACATCTGCAGTATCATTTTATTAATACATCAAGACAACTGATTCATCTCTTGCACAAAGGCTAATAAGAGTATTAAAAATTTAGATCTGTTAATGCTTCATGATCATTTTATCCTATTAATAAATTATTATATTCTCAGTGCCTGAATTTCAGAGTTTAATGTATTACAAGGCTTAGAATTAAGAGCTCACTCCTTGAATTTAAGATGGATTATCACAAGCACACAAATACATTGCATAAATTAATCTGAATTTCCCTGCAACTTTAATGACGTTTTTTTAAAAAACAGTACTACCCCAAGAGTTGCGACTTCTTTCCTTTAGAAGTAGGTTACTTTTCTTTTAAGAGCATATTAATACAAACGTGGTGAAACTGCAGTTTACCCAGAAATCACAGGTAGAGCTATTTTCACAAAAGACTATTTTCATTTGTGCAGCTTTTTTTGCACAAACTGTAAAATGTTGATTTGAAGATGTATCTTTTGGTATCTTAGAAACCAAACCTGTTTGATGCCTTTCACTGGAGAAAATCTATGACAGTTAAACTGAGATGAAGTTATTAGGAGAAAAGATAACCTCAATGGTAGAACCTACAGCAGTAATCATATATTGCTTCAACCTGAAATTGCCTGGGGGACATGACTTCATTTTGCAACATTTTTGCATAAATGTCAATACTTATGTGAGGTGCAAAGCAATGGAGAATGAGAGGCACCACCTTGCTTATTCACGGGATGTGCTACACACATCAGAGCAACCTTCTTTCTCTCCCTCTCTTTCTCTCTAGAATGACACTAGTGTCTTTTAAAATACCTCAGATGTCCAGAAGACTTGATAGACACTCTATATTAACATAAAAAAACCTGATACAAGTATAAAAATTTAATCACAGAGCATCAGCAACCCTCACATTGCTCAAAGACCACTATTTGAGATTTTAATGAAACTTCTAATTGAAACTGTTCTACAGCAAATACATCCCCAAGGATTAGCCATGAATCACTTAGCATGACCTCACAAATTGCAAGTGCTCTAGGCACAATTTCTATATAAAAATAATTTTGAAACCTAGACCCTGAGGATTTTCTATAAAGAGCTCATACAACTAATTGCAAAAGTAGAGAAAACTTAGAAATTTTGAATAGACAACCATTACTTCTCTGTTATTGAGTTGCATTTTTTAAAAACTGGATTTTTTTTTTTTAATAATTCCCTCAATGAGATTTAAAAAACCTCAAGAGGATTTGGGGGGGAGTTTTTTCTCCATCAGATTCATGACAAGTGGTTTTAATACCGCTGTTACAAAGCCATTCTCAAAGGAGGCATCATCTCCAAATATACATCACTGATATTTCAGAGCTGAAATGCTGCAGTGGTGCTGAACTGCTGATAACAAAGAAGCACAAATTATATGTCTTTTTCTGCTGCATCCCATCAAAACTTTACCAGAGGTATTCAGACTGCACATGGAAATGAGAGCTGAGTTCAGGTGGGATCATGACTCTCATTTCAGGGAGATGCTGCTTTAAAATCAGTCATGAACAAGAGTCTAAGTTAGCACTGGCAGCCGTTTTAGATCCTCTCACTCTAGCAGCTTCTTTCCTAGAAAGTACCTCCAAATAATTTAAATCTCTACCTAACTTCTAGATTAAGACTGGAGGTGGGAGACATCACAGTGCATCAAGAATAATACACTAGACACATATTTTTCAAGGTGTTTTGTTTTCCTTCTAAAGACTTCATTACTTCCCTTGCTTGCCTCTACATAGTTAAACTCCTTGAAGGCACTTGCGGTTGCATTTTCACCTGTAACTTTACTGGTGACTGCCAATTCCTATCATATTCCTGCAGTCCACAGAAACAACAATGGGATGGTGGCAGGCCCATCTCAAAGTGGGAAGGAAGAAAGGCTACACACTTTCCCCAAACTCCTCAGGGGCCACTAATTTTGATTCTGTGAGGAGACAGAGAAGAGACTGCATAATCAGAAAACCCTGAGAGGTTGTGGGGAAAGGGTTTATTTCCTGCAACATGTGTGTCTGGCACTTGCTCCAGGGGCTGGCAAAGAAACATCCTCTAGTTCCTGTGGGGCTTTAGGAGAGAGATGCCACTCGGGTGGGGGGCAGGCTGCTGAGAAGGAGAGGGAAAAGCCTCTGAGCATGCCTGCAGCCTGGTTTGTGGCTGAGGTGACCCCTTTGCCTGGGTTATGTGGTGAGGGTATAGGACAGCCCTGGACAACCAAAAGGACCGAAGGTGAGCCTAGACCAAAAGCTCAGGGCTGCAGATGCCGGCTGTCCCCCTCTGACTCCCAATAGGTTATGCCGGGGCCCGGCCGGGGAGACCCTTCCCAGCTCTGAGGCATGGGCCAGGGGCTTAAGCTTCTAGCGGTTTACCCGCTCCCTCTCTTCGCCGGCCCCTCCCGCGGAGCCCCCGGGGGTGGCGCGGAGGGAAGCCAGGGCCGTAAGGGGTGCCCGGGCAGCGCCAGCCGCCGTCCCACCGTGCCCACCGCCCGGGTGCCGGCAGCAGCCGGAGCGGGAAACTTTCCGCCGGGCGGGCTCAGGACAGAGCCCTCGCGGGCGACCTCCAGCTTTAAGCGGGCCTGGGAAGGGACAGCGGCGGTGCCACCGCGCCGACAGCACTGCGGAGCCAGGCGGGTCCCGGCAAGGGAGCGGGGTAAACCGCATTTGGGAACAGAGCCCCGGCACAGCTCGGGGGAGGCGGGGAGAGCCCACTGTCCTTCCCGGACCCGAGTACTGTGCAAACTCAGGCAAGCGGGACTGCAGCCCGCCAGCCCCGGTGCGAGGGGAGAGAAGAGGGGCTGGGGAGAGGCGAGGGGAGCGCAGACTTACCAGGCGTGGAACACTGAGAGGAGGAAGAAAAGCGGTAGGAGCTTAGCGGACATTGTCCGGACAGTGCTGGCCAGGTGATAGGTGAGGCAGGAAGAAGGAAACGTTGCAGGATGTTCACATGGAAGGGAAAACGAGGCAATGAGGTGAAGCTCTGAGCCTCTCCTCCTCTGTATTCTCAGCTTTATACCCTGAAGGAAATACCCCCTTCTACAACGCTCCGGGAAGAGAAGGGGGAGGCGAAGGGAAAAAAAAAAAAAGGAAGAAAAAAAAAAGAAGAAGAAAAAGTGGGACGAGGGGGAAATCCTCAGCGGAGAGGCTGCCAGGGCCAGGTATAAATCAGGCTCCGCGGGCTGACAGGTGTTCAGCGGGCACCGAGCTGCGGCGCGTCCCCCTTCCTAGCAGACAGTTGCCGGGAGCAGCGGCGTGGCCTCTCCTGCTCCCCCGGCTGGCGCTGGCCGTGCCCCCCGGGCGGTGCACAGCGCGCCGGAGCCGGGGCCCCGCCGGGCCGCGGGGCGGGCCGGGCCGGGCCGGGCCGGGCCGGGCCGGGCGGGGGGCGGGCCGGGGAAGAGGAAAGAAGCGCACCTTGCCTCCTCCCGGGAGAGCTTGGCCACGGCCAGCCCCGCAGCGCGGCACCGGAGCGCTGCCGGGGACCGCCCCGCATCGGAGAGCACCTCGTCCCCGCTCCCTGCCCAACAGGTACCCGCCTCGCCGGCAACGGGGGGACCTGGGAAGTGAACCCTGCCCCCGCCCCGGCGGGCGCACACGGGAGAGGGGAAGCAGCAAACCCGACAGCCGGGACTTCTCCCCTACATCGCCATGCCGATGCCCCCGAGGGGGCGGCCGACGGAGGCATCCCCCTGCTGTTTTGCGGGATGCCCTCACGCCCAAACGAGACACTCACTAGGCGAATGCCCCCCTTCCCCCGTGCTGAAGGTGCTTTGTTCAGACGGAGGGAGAGGGTCGGTTGCTGGTCTCGGGCTGATCGGAAGGACGGGCATCCCGATGTACATATTGGCGCAGATCCATGTTATTGGTGCGGCTACTTACACGGACAGATAGACGAATATGCCTCTGTATCTAGCTGGATGTACGAAGAAGTTTGCATGCACTGTATGAATGCATGGACACACATATATATGCACAAGGTATGCCAGTAAAAGGTATACGCAGAGAAAAGAGAGATGCTGTAAACCGAGTTACATGGACTTATGTATATATTGTAAACTTTGGAGCAAATGAGGAATTTCTGATATGAGAACTCGGAAATTGACAGCAGCCAAGTATATTCAGGTCAAAAACAGTTTGGGTTTAGACATCGTTTGTCTTTTTACTCCACAAGGAACAGCACAGATGTGATTTTTAGCGACTTCGATTCTCTGCAGGTGTCTGGAGCTTTGCTCCGGGCATCAGGTAATTGGAATATTCCCCTTTGTTTTCAGAATGAGAAGTGGCAAAATTTCACTTACGTAATGGTAATTTGGAAACGAAAAACTCTGCTAGAGGTACAGCGAGTGATCGTTTTCCTGTGATCAGAAATCTTGGAAGTATAAATCTCTGCTTCCTCCTCCCTTAGATACAACTTCCACGTTCTGGGGGAGTCGTTTTTAATTATGACATTACATTAAAAAAAAACCCTAATCTGCTGGAAGATGCAATCTTGCTTTTAGAATAACTCCTACATGAAGCCTAGAAGAGCTAGCTGTAGGGAGTTCTGTTCACGAAGTTATCTATTGAAGGAATGAAACAGCTTAGGCAAAATCCGTTGTGAGCCAGGCAATTAATTCCTCGTCATGCACTTCAGGGGTTTTTTCAACCTTTCGGGGTTTGTTTTTTTTCCAACCTAAACGCCTCTTTACTGGATTATAAAGCAGTTCTTTCGTGTTTACTTTGGCTAATTGCATTACTGTGAATTCTAATAGCCAATTGTTACAAGGCTTGTGCTTTTTTCCGCCACTAGCAGAGAAGTGCAGGTGCAATCCAGGCCGCCTGCTGCCTTGAGAAGATTACGAAGGAAGGGAAGGGTCGGCGGGAGCTCGGGGGTTGCCTGGATTTTAGCAGGAATAGCTACGTTGCCGGTCAAGCAGCACGCCCATCCGCTGATGTGAAGTTTGCGGGAACGCCGGCGCCGTGGGGCGGGCGGGAGGCGGAACGGGGCGAGCGGAGGAGCCGCCGCGTCTCAGCGACGGGAGAAACTCCTGCTGAGTGCCGATGAGTCCCGGTGGTACCGGGCTCCACCCTGCGCCGGCATCGCAGCACGGCCAGAGTTTTCAGGCACCTTAAGGTTTTCTGAGGGCTGGTGGTTATGGAAACATCACTTAGGACTCCGAGGTCGCGGTACCCACGTCCTGGTTCGCAGTGCCCGCGCGTTTCGGAAGAAACGACGGGAAGCGCCCTCCATGCAGGAAGGGGTTTCGCCATCGCCGGCTACTACTGCGCTGGCCATATAGAAAAATGTGTGTATTCACACGCACACAACTTGAATAAATAAAAGCTTAGCTCGGCCCCAACCCCTCTGCCCGGGAGCCCGGCAGCGCGAACAGCTGGGGCGGTGCTGAAGCATCGGAGCCGAGAGTGCTCGCTCTGCCGGCAGCGGCGGCTGGGGACCGCCTTGCCTCTGCCAGTGCCTGGGTGGGCGGCATAAGGAACCCAGATGGTATCGTGCCAAAAAGACCGCGAGGAAAGATACGCTGGCAGCGATTTACGGAGAGACGGCGAGCGCAAATCCAACGCTACACCCTAGTTCGAGTAGGCAGACCCTCAGCCCCCTCCTCTCCCGGCCGGGGGTGGCTTTGGCTACCCCGCGCGGCGGCTCCGCCTCTTACCCCGCCCGCCAGCCCTGTCCCGCCCCCGTCACCTCCTGCCGAGGCAGCGGGATCCTCTGGCGGCGACGGCGGGAAGCGCGGGGAAGGCTGGGTCCCCCACTCCAGACTGCCTCCAGCTGGCGACAGAGCGCTCGCTTACCCCTGTCGGTGATCGTGTGTCGCTACCGGAGCTGTACGTGGCCATCGAGTCACCCAGCTCTCCAGGAAGACCTTCACAGTGTCCCCTCTTCCCTTGCACTGTGGCAGCAAGCCCCAAGGCTGGAGCGAAATTATACGGTTCATTAATAATTGCATCCTTCTCCTCAGGCAGTAAGGAAAAAAAAAAAGGTGATGTAAGGTTTTCTTTCTGTTGGCCTCTGTGAGCTATGTGTTACTGCTAAAGGGATGCTTTAGCACCGCTCTTCGTTACACTTCATGCCTCGGTCATTTCTGCTTCTCCTCTTCATGCTCACATGCTTTTATTTTACTTTTAAGCACACTCTGCCTTTGCTGAGCTTTTTCAAATTGTGTATTCAGGTAAGGGGCATGATTATCCAGCATATGTTTTAACAAAAGAACATTTTATCATATCCTGTAACAATAGTAAAATGTTTATATTCTTTAGCACAATAAAATGGACCCACATTTAACTTACCTCTCATTGCATTTTCACAGGAGGTGACTATCTTTTCAACCTAAGGGATACTTTTTTGGTATATATTGTACAGTGGGGAAATATGAGTCCCTGAAAGTAGCTGTGCAGGGTGCTAGTTGACATAAATTGAGGGGGAAAATACAGAGGAAGGGAATGGGACTCATAGATCAAGTGCCTCACTTGCTAGAACTGGGAGCTCCTTCTCTAGCACTGAACAGTTTGGGCATCTGAACTTTTCTGAGATTAAATGTTGAAAGAGAGCCCTACTGGTGGTTTTCCTAGCACCCCAGTGCTACTTATACCACAAGCAGCACAGAAGGGAACTGGGGCTGCTCTGAGACAAACTCCAGAAACTTGTCTTCTACAGCTTCTGGAGTGCTCCAGCTGGAGGCTTATTAGAGATTTTATATGAGTCTTAGGGCCAGTTTATTCAGACTGAAGGTCTCTGTCGCTACTGCTGGAAGCACTCCACTCCTATAAATAAGTAACTCTGCCTTGAGGTAGGAAATTGAACCTCAGAGGTCCAGACACTTTCTGTGTGCCCTCACCTCTGTCCTTCAGCACAGTACTCTCTGCTCTCTGGCAGGATATGGAGAATCCCCCCTGATGTGCCATGCTGCAGCTTTTCAGCATCTTCACATTCACATGCTGGCAGAAGAGGGCAGGCAGGTCTGCTCCTCTGAGCAGTTTTCCTGAGGACGTCAATAACATCAGCTGGCAGTGAATGAAGAACTGAGTCCAGACCCAGAGGCCAAAACTGCCATGGGTGGCTGGTTCCAGCATTTATTGTCATTTATGTGACAAGCTATGTGGGGTTTTTTTTGTCTTAGGTGCAGTTATTTTCCCACCTACGAATCCAACCTATCATTGCCGGTCCAGTCAATTGCAATCTATCAGTATTTTTCAAAATCTCTCCAAATTCATCTAACTGAAATAAACTGGTATCTTCAATCAACATTCTCAGTTTCCTTTTCACTTTGTCTTTAGCCATGGCCAATTTAAACAGAAGCTTTTAAGACATGATGACTGTGAGGAGTAATGCTTTTAAGGATGGCAATGAAAAGGCAAATAATGCACTACAGAATGGGACACTTCCACTTCAGTCTAAATTAGTGGTAATCCTAAGAAGATCTTTCAGAAGTCATTTGGGCTTCATAAAGTCTAACTTCCAATCTTTCTGTCTTCCTCTAAATTGAACAAATGTCTATAACAAGATAATGGAAGACACAAAATTGGTAAAGCAAAGATGTCATCTGAGAGTCACCAAGCAATGACCATTACTTTAGTATTTGTAGTGACATAAAAACATATAAAAAGCCAGAAAGAATTCAAGAAATTTGGTCATTTCAATTCCAATCTGAGAAGCAAAGATGTTAGAGGCAATACATCCTTATTACAAAGAACTTTATCTCCAGGTTTAAAAATCAAACGGCTGTGCATCTTGCCTGCATAAACTGAATAGCAAAACAGTTTCATTCAGTTTTTTGAAAGTTTAACTTACATGTTTAGCAAGAATTTTTGAAAGACATGATTACTTAATACAACAATTTCTTTCTCAATTTTGTACAAATATGTTTTGCTATTCCACAGAAGGTGTATTCCATTTAGAAAAAAAGCAGAACACGAAATAACAGAAGAGGGTTAAACTTTAGAAAACATGTTATTGCTTAAATTCATCTGGGAGTAAGTTGGCACAGCTCAAATATCAGAACCAAAAGACCTTTTCCATTGTATTCAGCTTGTTCTTTCATTCTTAATATGTGCAAGTAAAGAAATTTAGCAGCAGACTGCACACACTCTATGGTGCTGAATTGTAATTCACTTTTCAGTTCTTTTTCAATGATAGCATACAAGAAAAACCCGACGAGAAGCCATTCCTATTTATAATTCTCTTTGGCCGTTAAGTAGATGTGTCCCACAGGGCCCCAGTTCACCCATGCTGGGGACAGGGACACAGCTCACTCCACTCCTGAAAGCCCAAGCTACTTCCAGGGGAAACCAGAGGAGATTGATGCACATCCAGATACCACTCCAGCCTAAAGCAGGACAAGGCCAAGGTGTTTCCTTTCAGACAGGATCTGGGAAATGCTCCCATCTCCCACATTTCAGATGCCATCTCAGTGAGTAATGGTCTCCCACACAAACAGTTCACTGACTGTGGAGAGATTTAAATTTGTAGGTATTGTGCAATGCGAGGCAGTGGCATTTAAGTGTTCCAGTCTGGAATCTGTTGGTTTACTGAAGCATCTTCCAAACTATGGGACAACATCTAGTGTTCCTGCACAAGTACACATTGCAAGGTGGCTTCCTCTTCTTCTATCACTTCAGTTCTCAGCAAGGATTAGGAAACTTCAACCTCATTTAGCAAGTCCACATTAACAGAATGAGCTCTAATCATTATTTTCCACCTTTACCTTCAAACATAGAAAGAGACAGTCAATACAACTGGAAGTGATTTTTTACAGAATGCCTGTGGTGCCATATGCCTTTGGCATATCAGGTCCTCTATATAACCAGTAAACACCGACAAATTGTATACTATAATAAAGCAAATGACCTGATCCTGTGGCCATACTACTCTGCTGTTTGCAGGTAGATCTGTACTCGTTGAAGATGAGACTTTCCACGTAAGTAAAATAGATCAGAGTTAGAGGTCCTGGTACCGAGTCCTGCAACAGAGACCAGAAAATCCTACTGAGCCATACAGAGTATGAGTCAGATTTGGGTATAAGCAAATAAAGCACAGAAACCCTCTGGGACAGACGAATTGCCCAGGAGAAGATGCTGTTAGGATGGCTCTGAGTTTCTCATTCGTGAAACTCAGTCATGAAATTCTCTGAGGTTCTCATCTCAAGAAATAGTCATGGGACTTTATATAAAGTTTTGCCTCCCAGTAGGCACTGAAATTTTTCACTATTTTTGATCCCCAAAGGGCCAAAGGGATTCCCCTCAAAGGGACGATGAACAAGGAAGTCTGCGGCTGCTCAAAGACACATGGGAAGCCTACATGAAAACAGAGATCCACATCCTCACCTTGGCTCAGGATAGCACTGAATAGATGTGCACGTTCCTGCCTTTCTCCTCTTTATCAGTATACAGTCATCTGCCCAATCCCATGGCTTCTCCATTGCCACTGAGAATTTGCAAATTTCTCATTCCACAGCATCAAACAAAAAGCTTCAAAAAGGAATAGATGTATGAGATTTTTTCTTGGCAATGAAAATGTTTGGGAATGAAAGGGTTGAAGAGAACACACATAAGAAGCCTAGACAGCTACCCAGTCCCAGATCAGACCCTCATTTCAAAGTGAAGCACAAGCTCTCCTCTCTGTCCCAAAAAGATCACAGGAGTGATGCTCCATAGCAAGACAGAACCTAATTCTGAAATAATTCGATCCACTGTCTTCACTCAAGACGTTCCTTTCTGGGTAACAGAGAGGATGTGTCACGTGCACATGTCATGTAAACATGTTACGTGATGTGTGTGCACAAGTGCACGCTTGTGTGCTTTCCAGTTAATTCTTCAGCTCCCGTGGTGTGACGTTTTGGTCTTTCTAAAAAGATAACCAGTATAAGAACGACATTTTGCAATCAAATGTTGAATGCATTTTTTATTTAAACATTAAGATTTAAATACAAAAGCTTCTGGAACAATTAAAGGATGCCAAGGAGGAAAGAGCTGAAAACTCAGACTGCATTTTCTCATTCATTGTGAAAGCAAAACACATTGTCAGCAGCAAGGCGTTTTATAGAAAAGTTTCAGATGGACAGTACAAAGACCTTTCTGCCAATATTGTCACTGAAACACCTTGCTGTCATGAAGTACATCTTTTTTTCTGATTACACCCCTTAGTGTTGGCTGATTGGTTTCTGCTGTGGGAAACAAGTAATAATTACTGCAGCATAATCTCTGCTAATATAACACAATCTTCTTCTGGGGAAAATGTCCAAACATCATTTACTTTACCCTGATAAAAATGTCTACTGCTGTTGTTAAAAGTTTTATTTGCACAAGTATGTTCCTAATCTATGTTAATTTCATGCAATATAACTCTTAATTTTTGGAATAAATACTGAGAATCGTTAGACAAAATTTCTTGGAATGCAAAATCCAAACAAACCTTTTCATTTAAGTGCAAGATTCCACCACTTTATTTACACAAGTAGCATCCTGCTCCCTATGTTATTTCAGTGCAAGCTAGAGTCTCAAGCAGTGAAAATCTGCATAGTCCCATTAGGATTTATGATATTGTTTTTAACTTCCAATGAAAATTGGGCTGAGCAGTTTTATCTGTGCAGCAATGCACTGCCTGTAACTAGTAAAGGTGCTCAAACATAGCCCTACACTTAATAATTTGGCACATTTACAACTGGCGTTACTCAGTAACTTATCAGATGACAACAGTAGAGCTCTTCTGTAAAATATAGGTTAAGCTTATATTTGAATGACTGTACATCTGAAGTATAAAAACCACGATATGTAGTACACTTGAACAGTTAAAAAATATAACTTATTTTATTTGTAAACTATCAATGCAAGATACTCAGCAGCAAAGAAGCCATGTTCAATGTCTTCTGATCTTTTATAAAGATCAATTGCTGTAAGTAATATAATCGTCTCCAAAACATCTGAGGTTACATGTAGAAACAATCAAGGCAATATTATTTGTACATATTATTAAACATGCAAAAAACTTCCTGAAGAATATTGCCCAAATGTGTAGAAAGTCATCTGGATCTCAAATTTTCCTTGGTAGCATCTGCTTTGTAAGTATGGCTCACATGTGGATTCAGAGTACTTCAGTTTATTTTGGAGAATTGGCACCTTTAATTACAGGCTCCCTATTCAAATATGTAGCCCAGTAAACTAAGTTAAAAGTTCCAAACAGCACTGGAAAAATTATCCGTGACATTTTGTCAATCTTACTGATGCTGTTGTAAGTCTTTTTGCTTTCAGCAGGCTTTTCTTCTGCAGACTTCACTGGAGCAGATGTAGTGTTTGAGATGACAGATGGGGCTGAGTCCTTTGGCATGTTTGGTGCAGGGGTCATCTTCCCAGTTGTGTAAGTATTAGTTGATTTATTTCCCAACAAGTTGCGCTCTTTTTTCTGCAGTGTAAAGAACAAATATTTTAGACCACGTAAACAGAAAATGGAAATATGTTCTCAAGATATTAACCGAAAAAGCTAAGCACCATAATCAATCATGCTAATAAGAGCCTGTTGGCTATTCTGACTTTGACTACCAAACAGATGGTTTTGCCTTGATTTTGTAGCCCTTTAGTCAGGTGAAACTTTCCCTGACATCAGAGTAAGCTGAGACTGACTGGCTGGACCAGCATCCCACCTGGCATGTGCATTAGCAGCTCCTTTTTTCAGGGCGATGCAGTCCTGCACCTGCAGAGGTTGCTGCCCCATGGGCAGCTGACAAGACGTGAATCTCACTTCCCTGGCTGCAGCAAAGAGTGTGGGGAAGGGCTCATTGCCCCTGCCAGCTTGTCTCTTTGTATGGCTCTTCTGGGATGCCTGCGGGTACAAGCTCTCTCTAGGAGATGATTTATTAAGAGTCAGTCCTATTCCAAAGGTTTCATTTCAGCATGAAATTCAACAGTTTGTCTTTTCACAGAACAGCTCTTTTGTCCCTTTTTTGGTGGGGATACTGTGGTGGAGCCCTGGCTCCATTGAGCTTTGCCATTTATTTAGGAGGACAGAGGGAGGGCTCTGTAGAGATATGTTTCATAGTATAAGTCTGCTATTAGCAGAAGTCTGGTCACTGAAATCCCATGCCACATGGACTCAATGCCCAATATCCTTCTGTAAAAAGTCCTCTTCATACAGATGATAGAGACTAGTAGTCTATCTCCATGAAGAGAAGGTGTCATATTTCCTTGCAAATTTTCCTCTATAGGGAGGTGAAAGTATGTCATGAGGTAGTTTAACTTTTTCATGAAGAACCTGAAAACTGCCTATTCAGTTATTTGAACTATGTTGAGTACCTGCTTTTTATTTTAGGTATTTAAAAAATCTAAGCTAAGCACCTTGATTTTCGCAGCTTCCTGGGCTTTTTTGCCATCCCATGCCCAACTCCTCTTGGTGAAATAATTGACTGTTGCAAATTCAATCAATGCAGAAAATACAAAGGCATAGCAAACAGCTATAAACCAGTCCATTGCAGTAGCGTAGGCCACTTTTGGCAAAGAGTTACGGGCACTGATACTTAAGGTGGTCATGGTGAGGACTGTTGTTACTCCTGCAAAGAAGGAAAAAATAAAAGAGGCAGAGATCAGTTTCCTAAGCTCTATGGGATCACTGATGAGCTATGAGCAGGTCCCAATGCAAGATACCTAAGAAGCCCACATGAAGTCAATCTCTGTTTGCATATTATGGTCCGAAAGAGTAAGAAAAAAAATGAAAGCCTCTACCCTTAAATATTTAATCCTCTGGGGTTCTGGTTATCTCTAGCTATAGTGTATTTAAATAAGTATTTTTAGGGTAACACAAGCCCAGCGTTTTTAACAGTCAGAATAAAGTGGGATTACTTAGTTTGTTTCCTTACACAGAGATTGCAGGTATGAAATTGTTGACTGTTATTGGTTTCCCTGACCATAGCTCCTCCTTTCCCATAGGCCAGTAATTGACAAAGCTGCCACTACTTTCATCTGTGGGAAGATTTCCCCAAGAGTACAAAATTCAACTCTCAGTTACACCTTTGTAAATCTAGAATGGGTACCCTCGGTCAGCAAAGGGATGCTGTTACCTGCATTCTCCCCATACAACTTGCTGAACTGATGTTTGATCAAAGCTGCCAACTGATTTCAGTAGGTTTGTACAAAAAATGACTTGTTTAAGGACAGGTGAACAAAGTTTTATGTAATAAACTGTTCCCACTCCCCTCATTTTTCATCTAGTGAAAATTTTGTATTTCATCAACCTTCACTTAAGAGAGTGCTTATTTTCTGCAATCTTCTAGTGATAAAACAAGTAAATTAATGACACCCCAAAGGTTTTTTCCATAACAATTTCTTTAGTATATATACATTTTCTAAATGCAAATTCGTATTAATTTGTTTGATGGCAATAGAGATAATTGTCACTAATTAACCTCTGCATGGTTTTCCCAGATAAACATCCTACAACAGAGATAAAATGTCTTGAAGTGAAATCTGTTTCAAATGCTTAGCTAGAGTATAGACTAAATATGATAATCTGTATGTCTTTTTGTTCTAAACCATCCAGTATTTTACCCAAGTGGAAAAAACCCAACACAAATCACACCAATCTGATTCTTCTGTCTTCTGTCCTTAACTTTCATGTAATTGATTCTTGACCAATTTCTGTCATAACTTTGTGGAAAAAAGCCCTGTTTTTAAATGGATTTTGAGTTTGAACTGGAAGAGAACAAGGAAACGTCTACAACATCTCAAGCAGAAATAAACATTAGTGAACTGTGGTTTTGTTACAGCAAATCACTTCCACAAGCCAGACCAATCCTATCTGTGTTCTAGGAGAGAGGGGGATACTCACCAAAGACAGTCCTAGCAGGGACAGATTCTCTGTTTAGCCAAAACGACACTTGTGATAAGATCACAGTCATAATGCAAGGAAGATATGTTTGGATGACAAAATAACCAATTTTTCTTTTCAGATGAAAATGGGCTGTCATAATAGTATATTCACCTAGAAGAAGAAAAATGTGCATGTGGGTAAAACAAAGAAGGTTTACCAATCAGGGACTTAAGGAGGCCAGCTACAACCCCCTGTTTAAGGATACCACTCAGCCATTCTTAATTGCATGAAAAATGTCTGGATTTCTGCACTGTGGAAAACCAAGACTTGAGACAGAGGTGCTGCTAAATCCTCATAGTCTTCACATTGACTCCCCAGAAGCAGAAGACAATGACTGACTGCTTCTACTACACTGAAAAGCTGCAGTCCTCCTATGCAACTAGAATGCTGTGATGTACACAGGCTTAAAAAATCTGGCTTGCTGCCACTGCCTCAGCCCTGCCTATTTTTGACCCATTCTGACAAACTCTCATACCATAGTAACAATTAAGGCTCTCTACTGTTAGAAACCTGATTTAGCAGCAGGACTTAACCTCATTAGGGCAACTGTTACTGCCAAGCCATCAGTTTTCAAGAATAAAAATGTGTCTGGACACCTTCTGCACCACACTTTAGGCATTGCCTGTCCCAGTATCTGCTGCAAAAATTGCCACTTTGCATATGGATTCTGGGATGTCTTACTGATCTGAGTACCCAAACCCTTCAGATTACTCCTCCAGGACAAAAAAAAAAAAAAAAGAAAAAGTCCCTCTAGTGCATACAGTTTTCCTAGAATCTGGTACACTTTAGCCTCTGGAAAAATAATCTGGTTTTGGATAGACATTGTGTCATGTCTTGTTCACCTGTACAATGAATACTGTACTGCCTGAATAGAGAGTTCACTGAAAGCTGCCACAGCAGTGCTAAATTCCATATCTTTTTTATATGCCAAATTCACAGCATTGCCTTAATTTGTCTTTTATCAGCTCCTCTGAATTTCAGTTAAAGCCTAAAAAATGCACTCCAAAATCAACAGACCAGCTGTCACCTTCCCTAATGTTTCAGAAAAAAATCAAAACTTAACCTGCTCTTTCAGACTGTTCCTGGAAAACCATATAGTTGTTACTGAAGGCTATTGCTGATGGTTACTGTCCCCAGTTCTTTCAGACAAGTTCCTGGAAAACCACATCATTTTCCAGGCTATTCATGATGGTAACTGCTCCCCAAAGCCCTAAAGCATGCCCTAAAGCAGCTAAAAGCATGCTACTATTTGCCTAGAAAAAATAAGAGTAAAAACAAAATGTAAGAATAAAAAACAACACAACCCTTCAAGCCCTAACAGTTGTCCACTCACACTGATATAAAATTAATTTAACAGCATGCATCATTCAGTTGGGTACTGATTAATCATAGTAATGGCTGTTCTGAAATATATATTGTCCTCCAAGAACAAAACAAATATATCCATAATCTCTGTTACAAGACTTGACTGTTAGTCTCTATAGACCAGTCACAAAAGGAAAATATACAATAGACTGATTCTGTCTTGAGTGAATAGCCTGAGTTGAGCTGTGGCCAGCATTGCTAAGTAATTAGATCTGGCAGATTATTTCTAAGCGACAATATGGCTAATTAGCAGAGAACAGGTTTACAGTGAAAGGGTTTTTGCAGGTATAGCTGCACTGATATGTTATGCTACAGGAGCTCTGCTATTCTGGATCCATTTTACAGACCTTGTTCATGCTGAGGATTTTAGACAGAAAGACTGAAAAAACACAGAAATACCTTAACTGACATTCTGCCTCAATCTTTATGTCATTCTCTGGAGTCTGATTTTCTGGTGAAATGGTTCCCTGAAGAGTGATATGAAGAAGGACAGGGAATGCTGTGAAACTGGGGAGAAAACCCCTGTGAAGCGTCACCTAATTCCCTTCCATTTAGTGTAATTTTGAACCAGGGATGCTGAACATGCAATGGTCTCAGGAGGAAACCCACTTGCTCTTTATTTAGGAGTATCTAGTTTGTGGATTACCCCTAAAATATGACAAGAGTCAGCAGGGTCTCTGTGCCTGTAATCTGTTTCTCAGTTGCTACTGCACTGTTTGCCTGCTTGCAACAGAGTGACGATGTGTATTATCGATTTTGACAGTATGCTTTCAGAGCTGGAATAATAATAAAAAAAAATCTACACAGCTTAGCAGCAGTACAGGACCCCTTTTTTTCCTTTTTAAAATGCAGAAAAGGAATGCCTACATGTTGATGCCTCTCCACAGCTGATTTTTACCTTATCGTTTTCTTTAACCTATCAAAGCCCTCATCTCCACTGAAATGATAGCACTTTGATTTTGCACTTGCTCGTCTTCCAGCTAATATCTTCTCTGATTTCCCATGCTATCCTTTTCAAAAATGCCTATACTAGGAATACTTCCCCCAGCAGATTTGAAGCTTAAGAAAATCCCACAGCTTGGTTTTTAATGTCTTGGGACCACTGCTTAAAGTAAAGCTAAAAGCTGTCTGAGTTGGCCTTTGTTTATTTAGAACAAGATACTGGCCCTGTTGGAGCGGCAGAGCTCCCTTTTACTTCTGTAAGGCCACTGTTTATCCTTAGACCATAAGCTTTCTTGAGCAAGAGCTAATTTTTGTTATAGGTTTATGTAGCACTTAAAAGAGAATCCTTTTCCTGATGGGGTCCACTCAACATTGCAGAAAACAAACTATTGTTATTAAACTATAACAAATCTAGTACTAATGAAAAGCCCTAGAGCAGGAATGACTGCATTTCTTCACAGAGCTATGCTACAGTACTGCTGGTCTTAAGGGGTTTTTTGTGCTTTAAAAGCTGCTACAGTATTTTTTTAGTATCTAGTTGAGGGAGTTCTGAAGACTGTGCTTACAAATTTTCCAGGATCTTACACACATTCTTCCATTGTCATTATGCTGAGATTCAATCAAGTACTTTAATGAGGCTGGACAAGACCCCAGTCTTTTTTGTTTATTGGATATATCTGAACTCGAGTCTATTAATGGCTGTTCTAGCAGGATCCTGAAATTAGGTCTGTGACACCACCTCCCTGACTACGCTGACATCCAGAACATTTTGGCCCATGAAAAATCCATGTGATTTTTTTATAGTGATGCAGAAGAACGACTGATCTCCAGAAAAAATCAGATTTATTTGGGGCAAAATGAAGAGTTGAACGATTCTTTTATTGTTTAGGCTTTGGATATTACAGAGCTCAGGTTCCAGCTCGCAGAATATAAAAGAAGTGGGTTTATCTTTTGTTTTGTAATACTGCAGATCCTGAGTTATCTATGAGAGATTCTGAGTATGGGAACACGATTGGGCAACCATTAGTGGAAAGCAGCAAGATTCACTTGGACTCAAATCTCATATCTGATTGTTTTCAGCACTTGTACCACCAGGATATAACAGATGTTGGATCTGTTGGAAGCAGTGTGAGTAGTCAAATATCTTCTCTTTTGGTGGAATGACATTTGGGGACGTTAGCACAAAAAAAAGAAACAAACCAAAAACCCAACAACAAAAACACCCCATAAAATACAACAAACAGCCAAAAAAATCAAACAGGTGGCACATGTCAGAGCTGTTTTCTGTGGCATGGCTAAAATGTTCCAAATTTCAAGACTGGCTGATGAATTAGGAATGCCAGGATACTTTTTTCTGAGAAGCTAGCCAAACTTAGCAGCTTGCCTACAAAATCAGCAGAATCTCAAGGGATTGGTGCAGGTCCGGCATTTCCATTTAAAAAAAAGAGTCTGCTAGAAAGAAGAGCATAAATGACCCATGACATCCACAAACATTTTGTCTATGCAACAGCAAGAGCTCTGTAGTTTGACTTGTGTGTCATAAAAGCCACAAAAGATCCAAGCACTTGGATTTATGCAATAGCTTTTTGGTTTTTCTTTTCCACATTCAACAATTCAATAGAAGGAAGAAATGCTTTCAACGGCCATTCGTAAGTAATGCTGATTACTGGCCTCCTACGAGCTTGATGAAGTCCAGAAAATCCATCGCTGACTGATGCTTTCCCTGTGCAAAATCGGATTTTTGTATTTTGCTAATCCTCGGTTACAATCTGTGTCCTGCTCTTTGTGATCCACCCTGCAATCAGAATCCAGCCAGCCCAGATGTAACCCAGGACATTAATATAAAATCTTGACGTTGGAAACCAAGCATTTATTAGCATAAATCTTAAATACATGAGGGAGGTGTTTACTGTGCAGAAACTTTGGGATATGTCTGTTTCCTTGGGCTGAGGAGTACAAGGAGCTTTCACAGGCAAAGCGGCAAACTGGAAGTGGCCTGGAGCTGACACACTGGAGCACTCACTGCCTGGGCTGGATGGTTTTCTTGCTCTGAGGAGCAGGACGAGCTTGTAGGAGATGCTCCAGTACATCCTTTGGATCTTTTTCTTGGCAACAATGAAGGCGAGAGGGGAGCTGCCATTCATTGCAGAAAACAACGCGGCTATGATGGTGAACTGGTAAGGAAAAAAGTGTCTTTACTCTTTCATGGGAGATAGCATACTCATTCTTTTCCTGCAGAAGTGACCACTCTGTCTACATGCTTCTCTTGACTTTAGGTATCTTTGCTTTAGCAGCAGCTTTGTGTCTCCTGCAATGTGCAAGGGAGGGGATGAAGGTCTATAGGA
This sequence comes from Lepidothrix coronata, assembly GCF_001604755.1. Lineage (NCBI taxonomy): Eukaryota > Metazoa > Chordata > Aves > Passeriformes > Pipridae > Lepidothrix > Lepidothrix coronata. The sequence continues at coordinate 3,086,717 of NW_016690248.1, read as the reverse complement.
TGGAGATGGCAGTTGTGTTTAGTGGCTGCCCATGGCAAGCCTTCCCTCACTTTGTGTCCTGTTTGAAGCATAAGCGGCAAGCTCAGATGCTCCCTCTTTTTTTGCTGTCTGGAGCACAAAGATTTATGCATTTTCATGTTTCGGTCCAGCTAACTTTGTGTGCAAGTGTACGTGTACCTGTTTTCACAACTCCTACATTTCCTGCAGATACTAACAGGTTCTTAATTCAATCTATGCTTTGTCCTCTACAACTCTGCCCATCATTTTTCACCAGGCATACAATGTATCAGCAGCAGACTCTGTTGGGCTTTTCCTGCAGGAATTGCTCCCAGCCATGTTGTCTGTCACAGGCTGCTCCTTTCCCCAACCTTCCCTTCATAGCAGGCTATTTCATTCCCCCTCTTCCCTGCCCCGATGGATGCCACTAATGCTCTCCAGTTGAGTGCATTGTGTAACCTGGTTAAGCTCCCGTCCTGCTGAGCGCACGTGATCTCTGTCCCGGCCTCGACCCCCTCGGGAGTGACACCCCCCCCCCCCCCCCCCGCACCAATGCACACCCAGGGCTGCCCTTGCGTGGGAGCCTTAAGAAGCAGGGGGGCATGGCTCACGTGGATGCCCGGCCTGGGATTAAAGCTTCTTTGCTTCCCTAATGCTGCCACATCTGGCACCTCCACTTGCAGCCTCGGAGGGAATGGGGATCCTCGGGGTTTGCACCTCCTCTCCAGCCACGTGGTCCCCTGGACACGCTGCAGAGCCACGCCAAGCCACAGCCCCCACTTGACCCTCCATTCCCTATTCCCTTCCTCCCTCCTCCTTCCCCTCCCCCCCGCGGTCTCATCAGGCAATCATTTTAAAGCGATGATTGAAACGGATCAAATGCGTGGGTGGTGTTTGCCTCCCGGGGTGGTTCCTCCCCCGAGAAAATAAGCCAGCAATAGCACCGGCAGCCTTAGTAAAGGCGATCGCCAAGAAGCTGCGTGCAGCTTCTCTGGCACTCCTGTAAATAGCAGGGGCTTGGATGCATCTTTAGCAACAGACTTGCAATGTACCTAAGAGCCAGCACATAATCCTCTCAGTGTTTAAGTGTCTCTGCTAAGTGACCATGAACCTGCACAGGATCTCACTAACGCTCCACATCCCACGCATACTTCTCTAGCCTTGTTGCAAAATAACCAGAGCCTGTGGATCTCCCCTCCCACTCCATCTATTAGCAGCCATGGGATGGAAATATTCTCTGTACCTGTACTGGTACTGATGTTTTCGGTTCCTACAGTTTGTCCCATCAGGTGGTACTGGTTAAGTCGTGAGCCATCTTCGGCCACCACCACAGACGTTGTGGTGCTGTTAGTCCACACATAGATCACTTCAGAATTGGGGTAAGCATCTGCCAAAAAGGAGGAAAAAAGATGGTGATGAGTAAAAACCACTGTGTAATATTTTAGTGGATCCTTAAATGGTATCGGCAGGGAGAGAGAGTAATGGAGGAGCGAGAGTGAATGGAGAAAAACAAATAAAGATGATATAATCATGGTCCCATATGCCCAGCTCAAAAAATATTAGGTAGAAGCCTTCTAATATAAGAGATGTGTGGGATGGTTTGTGAATGGCTGGAACAGTGGAGGTATAAATATAATCTATCACAACCACTCAATTTGGAAAAGAGCAGCTCAGACCTATACGCACCTAGCTGGTGGCTTCCAAACCCCAGCAAGCTGCAAAAGGCATTTTGCTGAAGCTCCCCCTCAAAAAGATTCAGGCACCTTGAGTGCCTGGCAAACAGGGACCCCGTGTGTCTTTTCATGTCTCCAGTATAAAATTCTAAATGCATTCTAAGTGTGCAAGTGCAGGGTCTGGTGTATATGCGCTGATTTTGGAATATGTATTTGTGGGTGAGGGGGTAGGTCTTGCATGATGGCTGTAGATAAAGGGAGCTGGAATATGTCTGCCTGTGCCTGTGATGCTGAAGAGCAGACACAGGATACAGGGGTGAGAATGCATGAAGGATAGCAAGAATGGGGGGGGGAGGAGGGGGTCTGTGCATACCAGAGCAAATGGGTGGTGGTGTAGAAACACCTGCACACCTGGAGATTTGAATGTGATTTCTCTCATGTACATTTAGAAGTCCTAGGAAATAAAGGTGGGGGCAGTACTGCCAACTCATTCCTTCCTCTATAATGCTGCCATAACTTTTCATGTCCTAACACCTACAGTGATTAGAGTATTATAAAGAAATCTCAGTTTTCTTTTAGAAGGACAGTCAAGCTGCTTTTAGTTTTTAAGCCTTCTCTGCTGATTGTCTCAAAAAATCCAAGAGCTGACTATACATTTAAATGTATTTTATTTACTACAAATAGCTCTCACACTTTTTAGAACAGCTCTATCATTGAAAGTTTGCAAGTCACATTCCTGCAAGCTAAAATCTCTGGAAAGCAGGAAAGGCTTACTCTCCTAATATGAGGTGAAAAGCAGGTAGGCTTGGAAGTGGTCTGAAGTCAAATACTAATATCTCACCTTCTGCACTCTTTAATGTGGAGATGCAGAATGTTTCTTTCTGGAAAAACTGGTATCCTAGCACAGGAGACAATACATGGTGGCTTTCCAGATAAGGGCAGGAGGTTAGCTTGAAGGATCATGTGTACTGGCTCCATCAGACAGTGTGTTTTGTTTGCTAGAGCTAGTAAGCTGTCTTGGAAAGCTGCAGCTCCATGGAGGACTTAAAAAAATTTACAGACAGTGGGTCAACGTGAGCTTCTGAGGCACTGCAAGGGGAAGAAATATGCTAATGTGATCCCTGGATCCATACAACAAGGAATGTCAAGCAGAAAACTGCAAGTGATCCTGGTTCAGGCTAAGAGCACATGTGTGTAGGACAATGAGCTTCACATCACTCGAATGCTGGACCAGGCAGCAGGGAAGAAAGCAGCACCTTTTTACACTGTTATTAATGTTACTGTGCCATATGTGGGAGAGCGAACACTAGGCTAGATACACCTTTGGTCTAACTGTTTATGGCTATTCATCCACACCTCAGAAAATACATAGAAATAATGAGGACAGAGAGAGGGAGAGAATTCAAAAGAGGGTTACAAATATCTCCAGGACTGGAAAATAAGTCATGATTTGAAACTTAAGGAGCTCAACTTATTCAGCTCACTGACAAGAAGCTGAGATGTGGCTCAAGCTCTGAGTATAGATACTTGCATACAGAAATCTAAAACCAGGATGAATCTCTTGTACTATAACAAAAGGTGTCTGAAAGATTGTTCCAGGCAGATTCAGATGAAGAACAGGGCACAATTTCCTAACTAGGTGGGGGGTGGGTAATTGCACTGTGGATAACCTGAGGAAAAAAAATATGGACTACTGTCACTAGGATGATAATGGTGAGTTGAAATTTTTTTTGTCACATATCTGACAATTGCTGTGTTCAGGGCTGGAGCTGATCCAGGGTTTGGAAGTTGAGGATCTACAAGTCCTTCATCCCTTGTTAGCCATGCAGGACTGCCCACATGCCTTCCTTATGTAGCTCTGCAGTAAAATTACTGTAATTACATGTCATGATCTGCTATGAATGGCTAAGAAGGAATGGCTTCCCTATTTCAAAATATTTGCATCACAAAAATTTCAGCTTCCCTTTAGAGCTGAGATGCTTTATCTCAGAGATGATTACAAGCTCACAACATGCTGTAAATAATTTCAAAGCCAGATCTGGAGAAGGCAAGCCGGAGGAGTTGGGTTCGTTTAAAAATGTGATGCAGAAAGGCCTCCTTTTTTAAATGCGTGTCTGGTATATGTTGTTCATGTGCTGATATTCCCAGTGAATGTGGGATTTATTTAGGCAAATTTGGGATTGTTAGAGAATTTGATTTTTAGCTGTGTTACTTTCTATGCAAAAACCTCCAGCACTGAATTTTTTTTTCTGGGGTTATCCAGAAGTATCCCACCTCAGCAGTTCTCTGTTTCTGCAATGATCACAGCCACTGGGATAATTAGATTTGTCCTGGGAGCGTCCTCCCAGCAGTGCCTCTGCTTTAAATTGCAGGGTTTACTGGTTATTGAAATACATGAACCAGTACAGGGTTGGAGGCTCCTACTCTGGAAAAGCCCAGCAATTCCTCTTGTAAAAAAAAATCTGCAATTCAAACAGAGGCCAGAAGGTGCCAAAACTCCATCCAGATCTCACAGATAGGCTCAAGCAATACTTCATGAGGCTGTTTTCTTTCAAAACTATGCCAGGGAAGGGAGGTTACCCATCCCAGGCCAGCTGGTGTGAAGAGATAGCACTCAGGCAGGCAAGAGCACAAGATGAGGCCAGTCCCTGCCTGGGAGGAAGGCTCTAGCCTGTAGCGTCTTTCTCACACAAAAATAACTATTGCAAGACAGAGAGTTTCACCACTGCTTGGCCAGGACTAGAGTATCTATGGGAGAGGGGAGAATAGCCTAGCTGGAAGAGATTCTTGTGCAAGGGCACATAGAGGGCTTTAAGACACAACAGGATAACAGATGTGTTCCTACAGAGCCCAACCTAAACCAGTGCAACCCACAGTGATTTTACCTCCACAAGAGAAGTCTGTCACATTAGGAATAGCATGAATTTACCCCATTCTAGAGACATTCTATTGTGATGGATCACATATATGGCATGATCCTCATCTATCTTTCATGCAAATGTTTTAAGAAGCTCTAATATAAGATTTTTGACTTAGTGCCTCCTTTTCTTACTATAGGCCATGTTCTGACAGGAAAAAGCCATCCCGTGTACCTTGGTGTGGCAGCTGCACCACAGACTATATCTTTTCTTTCTTATCTATCTCTAGATAAGGGAGATAACCTACTTTTAGCAGGTATTTGTCTTCCTACTGCAAACCTTCTGCCATGTCTTCCCAGAAGCCTCAAACTCCAGTTATCCCAAACTCAACAACCAGAAGCTCCAGCTCTGCTGCTGATTACCCCTGCAGTATAATTAGGCCCAGTCATATTGAAAGATGAAAGTGTAGGTGTAGTCTAGAATAATGTTAATTTCCTATTGGGGTAGAACAGATGCTAATGGAGAGATGGTATTATTCACTGTCTATCAAACTGTGTAAAAACCCCCTTCCACTTAAACAAAGCTTCCAGTAGGTTGCCTACTAGCCATGCTTGCTGAAGGACTAAAGAACTTCAGCTTGTGCTGTCTAGAATTATAGGAAAGGTTTACTCATGATAAGGAAATATGGCCCTCATCTCCTCTACCTGGCACACAGGGTAGGGACATCTCCCAGAGGGTGATAGGAAAATGTAGTAGTGGCTCTGGGACAGCAAGCTGAGACAATAATGCTGGTAGTGTTGTAAAAGCAAGCTCAAATTCAAAGCCACTGAACATCCAAGTGAGACTGCTTGGTGTTTATTCTACTTTAAGCAAGTGGGCATCTTCTGGATTAATGAATCCAAATAATTAATTTGGTGTTTACAATAATTTTGCTGGCTTGGCAAAGAAAGGAGGAAGCCTTGTTAAACTATCCTTTCTCTTCTAAGCTCACTCTTTCAAAAAGAAGAAAGAAAAAGGGTAGCAGTTGAGATGAACAGCTAAAATTACAGAGAATTATAATGTTATTAAATGTGAGAAAATGACAACAGACATTTATTTCTAGTGGACAGCTGATAAATTGCTACAGGCTTATCACCTACCAGGATGATGAAAGAAGTAATTTCTTCTCATATCTATTTATTGATGAGCAGATTTATTTTTCTGCATTCTCGCATCCAACACACACCGCACAATATAAAAATGGTAAAGAGGTCCCTTGCTCTTCTCCCACACTCTTCCTGTTCCTGTATGTCTCACAAGGAAAGCATGACATGGTCTTTCTTATGCCAGTGGGCATATGAACAGTGGGCAGAGGAGAGACCACAGCCAAAGAGAAGATATACATTAAAAAAAAGTCTAGCAAAGCAGAGCAGTTAGTTGGTAAGACCTGGAGAATCCCTGCCATTGGCCTCGGCATTGAGGAGTGACCTGTTTTCATTTGCAAATCAAACAGTGTGAGCAGTGTAGCATCTTCCATTCAAAAAGCAACCCACAAGCAGGGAGTTTTGTCCTGCCACTGCCCCCAGCACAGGGCAGTGGTGGCACCTGTGGCTACTGACAGACACCCTCCTTCTCGCCTTTCTTTCTTCCATATTTGGAATAAAATCCAGGAGGAAAAAAAAAAGAGTGTTTCTTTGCACCTTATGTCAAATAAACCTAAATGCAGATGGATGAATCCAAACTTTGAGTCTGTGGGACCCAGTCTGTGGGTATTTCTAGGACTGATTTTTTTTTTTTAAGCTATAACCCAGAAAAAAAAATCACCACTGATATCTGCCAATAGATTTTCATATCTGCATTACAGGGCATAAAAAATTTAGGAACAAAGAATCCCTCTCCAAAGCACCCTCTAAACCCACAGAAGCCATAAAGCAGTGTCTGCATAATTAAGTTAAGACAACCTGGACAGCATGGGATCTGTGTGTATGGGGGCCCACCTGGCATGCTTGAGCTTTGTTCCACAATTAAACAGACCATTCATCCACAAGCCATGGCTGAAAATTTTCTTTCATAATTATGCTAGTTGGAGGCTGAATTAACTTAGAGACATACTGTAGAAAGATGACTTTTGACTTGTTTTCTATTTTATTCATTACAATTGTGCAGTTACATTCCAAGCCTTTATCATCATGACATTTAGTACATGTCACAAGGATCATCGGACTGCCTAATCTTGGAAGTACTGCTAATCCCCATCAAAGTCTGTTGATTGGGAAAGATGTGCATAAATTGTCAGCTTTTTTAGAAACTCTAATTGCAATCTGAATACACATACAAATATCTATCTTATCTAACCATTAATGTATTTGACTGACTTAGAGGCTGTTATATAACTCAACAGTGATCCAGATTTACAGCCTTTCAAAGACTCCTGCAGGCAGTAAAACAGCACTGCTACTAAGCCATCATGTACCAGCTTGAATGCTAAGAGTCAGGCTGGGTTTCTTGTGGTTTTTGCACAAATACTTTGTAGCCCATTACAAAGCATCTGTCAACAGGCCAGATTTGAGCTCTGTAATTGGAATTTCCCATTAAATTGAGTTTATAAGAATGAATCAATGTACAAATGAGATCACTCTATTGGGACAACAAGTGGAAAACAGATCTAGTAAAAATGTAATTTTAACTATAAAAATAATAAGACGTGGTACTAAATATGCATGATCTAGATGTAGGGGGAATAGCTTTTTATAACAGTAAGTTTTTAATGTAAAATAGCAATTTAAACACTAAGATAAATGTATTCACATATTAAATAATTAAGAGCCTAAAATAAAGACTGTATGATGAATTCCGCTGTTCTTAAGAGAATTTTAGAGTTGTAGAAATTATTTTAGGGACCTGAAATCATCAGAATTAAGACTGATAATTTAAACTGGCATGAGTTTACAGCATATGAAATAAACAGCATGCATTATTTTAAATACATGCCACAGACAAGAAGTGTATTGTGTACAAATACACGTGACTACAAATCCACATAACACAGAGTCACAGAATGGTTGGGCTGGCAGGTATATCTGGAAATCATCCTGTCCCACACCCTGCTCAGACAGGGACACCAAAGGCAGGTTTTCCAGAACCATGTCCAGTCTGGTTTTGAATATCTCCATGATATTCAAATCTTTCTAGCCAATCTGTTCCAGTGTTTGGTCACCCTCACAGTAAAAGCATGTTTTCTTCTGTTCAGATGGAATTTAATCTTTTTTAACTCATGCCCCCTGCGCCTTATTCTGCCAGTGGGCACCACTGAGCAGAGCCCAGCTCTTCATGCCTACCCTCCCAACCCCCACCTTCCGTATTTACAGAGATGGATGAGGACCCTCTGAGCCTTCCCTTCTCCAGGATGAACAGTCACAGGTCTCTTGGTCTCTCCTCACAGTAGAGGTGCTCTGGTCCTTAAGTGATCGTTGTGGCCCTGCACTGGACTCTCTCCACAGTCTGTATTTTCCTTCCACTGGGAAGCTCAGAATGGGGCACAGTGTTCCAGATGTGAGTAGAAGTTAAATGCTCAGAATGAAACTTTTTTTGAACGACACGATATCATCTAGATCCAACAGCAGAGGACATCCAAGGAGGAAATTATTCATGAACTTGGAACAATTCTTGTATGAAAACTGATGATAAAAGACTATAGGACACCACCGGCTGTGAAATGGGCAGCTGGAAGTTCAGTCATACTAAAATTATAATTTCTGTCCTTCCTGAATTTAAAATAAAAATAAAGCTTGGTAACAAAAGTAGTATTTTATATGTTTTCCAAACACATAGTTTTATTTGATCTTTTTGTCACATTCTGCAGGGAATAGAATAGGATGTTCTGAAAAATGTGCCAGACAGGTCTCGAGAGATTTCACTACTAAGCAACACTAATGTACTCTACTGATCATTGCTAAGAAATAAAGCCCTAAGTTAGATCAAAATGATTCTGTTTCAGAATGTAATTTATAAGTCACCTCAGGAAAACGTGGGAATAGAAATATGATAGAAGTGTCTGTGGCTTGGAAATTAAATGGAAGCACAGACTGTACCCACCGAGGTGGTGAAACATACAGAACTGAAGAGGTGACATCCACTCTGAGACCCATCGTTTTGCAAAATCCATTTTCTTAAGCTTTTCAAAGCAAGAAACAGGTGGGAGGTCCTGCACAATTTTAGAAGTTCTAGTTCATGGGAGAAAAGTCTAAATATGACCCAACTTTAAGGTCAAAAATATAAAGCCAAGGGGGAAAAAAACCCAAATCCTTATAATTTTTGACTGAAAGCTACTTTGGGATTTTGGAGGTGTGATTCATAATTAGCCAGGCAAGTTTGCTGACTCCTTTAATACAATAAATTGACTATTTGCAAGTTGGTACACTAAATCACAGTCATACTGATGATGCATGTAACACAAATACTAATGAACAGTTGTCCTGATAATTCAGTAAGACATAGCCCCTTCACAGGATGCTATTCCACCATTTAAGAACAGAACTGAGCTAAGAGCTGTGCAGAGTAATACAGAATGTTTTCTAAGGATGATTGTGAAGACAGTGCGGCAATTTGAGGGATGCCTCTTAAAGAGGTGCCCGTATTTGCCACCATGCAGGCAGTATCACCGGTGAGAGCATCCTGCTTGCCCCTAGGGCAATGGGGGAGCAATCAGAGGGGTGCATCTATTTTCCAAGCACTGGGATCACAAGTGGGAGTGACTGCTTGCTGTGAAATCTGACATATAGACATTAAAAACCAGGCATGGCACACCAAACAGAGATGTGTCCCAGGATAGCAGGGCTTCACTCAGAAAAGGAAAAAAAAAAAAAAGAGCAAAGAAAATGTTTTTCCGTAGGGCAGCCTGGAGCATGACAAACAGCAAACAGACACGTAGGTGTAGACAACTAAATTCTGCCACCTGCCATTGTGGGATGCCTGTCATGAGCTGACTGAAAGGGGTGACTAAATGGGGGGGCTGTTACACATTCACTGCTCCAAGGTACCAGCAGCACCAGGTCATCTTCCGAAAATCCTTGGTGTCATCTGAGAGCTGATGTTAGGGATCAGGTTATAGCTTCCTTCTTTTGTCTCGTCCAGTTTCTTCGTCTCACTGCAGTCGGTATTTACAATAAAACTTCTTGCTTTATTTTCAAGTTTAGTGGTAGCTGTCTCAATCTAGAACTAACCTGAGAATTGATTTTACATCACCATTTAATGGTGACTACACAACTGCTTTTCATATGGAATGTGTCAAAATATCCACTGTACGAGGACTAGAGCAACAAAACAGTAGGATATGCTGGGATGATATTTAAAATATCCTGGGATGTTTCTGACCTTATGTTGGTCTTTCCAGGCCAGGAATATGGTAATTCCAAGTCAGTTGGCCAGTTTGAGTGCTGTACTAACATTTAATGAACTTTGAATTTACAATCAGAATATTAGGCAGTTATATTAAATGCTTCATTAGGAAAAACGGCATGGTCATGAGAAAGATGTAAAGAAATTTAATTTACTTTTTGCAAGGCAAACAAAAGTATCCTCCAAAGTATGGCTGACACCATTAGTCATTTTGCATAGTACCTTTACTCTCTGAGCAATCTTGATTGCAGTGGTCCACTCAGTTTGCAAGCTGCCACTTTATATCAGCAAAGCTAATTTGACCAGTTCTTTAGGAGTGTCACTGGAGCTTCTTTTGCAAAATGTGGAGTAAATTTTAGAAAATGCTATATTTGATGTTGTTGAGGAAGGTACCTTCACAAACATGGTATTTTTGGCCATAACTGACAGCACAGAATGAAATTGTGACCTCATCGCAATCTACAGACATTCTTCCCACCCACTTGAGTGGCATCAGGAACTCAAACATCATAGTTAGTGTATCTACTGAGCTTTCCCATTCAAAGCACCCTCACTTATAAATCAGTATGGCCTGAAAACAGCTGAGACTGATTGGAACTATTGGCAGAGCTGAATATATATCTTTGTTTCTGAATCCAGTCCCTTAATTCAGACATTTACAAATCTCAGAAGTACTGCTACATTAATAACACTGTGAGAACGTGTAATCAATAGGTATGTAGAGATAGCAAGCTGAAACATTATTATTCAAACACTTTAATACTGCTTCTAGATTGCAATCACAAGAACTTATTCCCTACGCCAAAGGTACAGTCATCTAAAACTCAGAAGATGGATTATAGACTCCTGCCATGGGACGCAGTGCAGGCTTGTATTTAAGAGAAGGGGATAAAATCTCCCAAGGCCATCAGTTCAAACTGCCCAACCTCAGTGATGGATACAAGGAGCCTCTCTAATGTGAGCTGTTGCTGACCAGAGGCACTGCCATTTTGCCTGCTTTATGCTACAATACTCAGGCACACACCCCCTCTTTGGGAACTGTCCTCTCCCAGTCACGGAGACCCAGATCCAAAGGTGCTCACGATCTCATCTTCTCTGTGCACAAATAAAACATCTCCTTATTTACAGCCATCAGCTGTAAATCTCCTCCTAAAATAGGAGAAGATTAACCTGAGCCTAAAAATATCTACCTCTCTCCCCTAAGAGGGTGAGAGCAATCAGCTCAGCTGTATATATTTACTTTACAGAAATATAAATTTAGGAGGGAGGAATCCCAGCTTTGCTGACAGATTTATCTCTGGGATGTTTTCAGCAAAATGGTTAGCTAGCAGAGACTGGCCGTGAGGACTCTTTCAGTGGAGAAGGAGAAAAAAAAAGAGAAGGCTTATCAGGCTTTCCCTCTTCCCACTCCTCCTTCTGTCTTGTTTCTTCATGGGGGACAACATGAAACAACTATTTCCTTTGAAGAAACTTGCTGGGCTGGGACTGCAGCAGTGCTAGATGACAACTTAGACTAACTTGGCTCTCTGTGTAGGAGAGGAGGCTAATGTGCAATTCAGGGGAAGGACGTGCTGGCCCACTAGAGACTGAGGTGTCATAAAGGACCTGCCAGACTAGAAACTGAAATCCAAGTTTGAGCAGTGTCTTGGAGCTTTTTTCCTCCCCCCAAAACCCCAGGCACGTAATTTTGTCATTAATGTACTGCAGTAGCACTAGGAGACTCTAATTGAACCTAGGGACCCATAACGACAGAGGCAATAAAAGCAAGTAATGAACCGTTCTATCTTAGCTCAGAAGAGACTGTAATTGCTCTTTGCCTCCTTTATCCCCACCTACAAAATGCAGGCAGCAGAGACCTTCCAACCTCATACTGGCATCATGAGAATGATTCCAGAAACATTTATGAAATGCTTACAAGCCATGAAAACAGCCACCTTAGAAAATATGAGACATTAAAAACCTCACTTGTACAACAGTGGAGCAGTATTTAGCCACTTGTCATATTTACAAATAATATCCCATTTGCCAGTGGTATAAACCCATGGCTGGCAACCATAAGCCCTGGCGCTGCCTTTTGGGGCATTGTGAGCCCAGCAATCCCTTTGCAGGTTTGCACTCAAGAGCCATTTGAAAGCTTAAGCACACTAAGCACAGAGTCTCAGCATGTTATTTTCTACTGCTGACAACTCAAATTCAATCACTCCTGTCCTGTAACCAGGAAGTTGCGCAAACTTTAAATTTAGGCTGAAACCTCCAGTGTGGGAAATGCATGCTGATGTTTGTTCCATCAGCAAAGCACCCTGGATCTCCACGCCGCTCCACCACAATCCTGTCTAGACCTCTTTCATGAGACAAAAACCCCACTGCTGAAAACTCCACACCAACTCTTCCCCCTGCCTGAACTGCTCTTTCCTTGCACTCAAAAATGCCACCAGTTGACCTTTTCTACCCCCAAAAGCTTGACGTATGTGGGCCATCTTGTGATGAGGAGCCTGCTCCCAGGGCAGGCAGCACGTAGGCTTCCAGTGGTGGCTGCTCAAGGGGCTCTCTGCAGCTGCTACAAAAGCTGCCACTGGCACCCCAGGAAGGTCCTTAACCATACAGAAATGGGCTTCATTAGGGACAATCCTGCCTGTGCAGGGGCTGGTAGGGAGCCAAGCCCTCAGCTGCTGCAGGTTGACAGAGTTTGCAGCCTGGGGTTAGTGCTGGCTGCAAGATAGATGGGGAAGACAACAGCTTTTTCGGACCACATGGCAAACGCCCTGTGCAAGCAATTGTTCTTTCTGAGTCCCTTTTTCCACTATGAACCTAAGCAGGAAAAACTCATTGGCTTCTAAGAAATGGGTGAGCAGAGTAGGAGGTGACTGACCCAGAGCTGGGCACCATTCCGCAGGTAAGCCATCACTCAGCCAGGGGAGTGGGCTACAGTGAATGCTGCTGTTTTAATGTATTTTTTTAAATTAGCTCAGTGGAAAACAGTAACCATGTATACATGACAAAGTCTTTGGAAAGTTAAATAGCTACAGTAACTGCAAATGCTTGAAGAGTATACTAGCAGAGTTTCTCAAGCCTTTTCTAGAAAGTCCTGAATGCGTGTCACTGTACACTGTAATGGGCAAAGAAAAACTGACTATGTGAACATTTTAAAGAGCTTTTAAAAAGGGCCCTTTTCCCTTCTGTCATACTAAAAAGTATCCTTTCTATGGGAAACCTACCAGACAAGTGAGATTTTACAGTCATATTCATTTGCAAGTTCTGATGCAGACTGGAGTCCCATAACAACAACTGCTGCAGAAACCCACACCACACAGTTCAGGTCCAGAACCCTACGTTTTAATTTCTAAGTAGATTCCTGTTCAGAAAGCTTCTTAGATGTCTGGAATACTTGAATATTTTAAGCACCACTCTTGATGAATATCCTGCTCTTCGGGAGTTCTGGGCTGCGTTGCTCCACCCTGACTGTGGGACTCAGTACAAGGATGGAACTATTGGCAGCACTGACTGCCCAAAATGCTGGACTACAAGAGTCTATCTTGCTATACATGTGTATCTGAAATGACTTCAGGCTATGTTGCAACACCTGTAAAAAGGCTTAAGTATCTATTGTTTTAACCCACTGCACTCAATGCCAAAGAAACTTTTATAAGCTTGGCTTATAAAAGATGCTTGCAGAAATGGTATAGTTGTCCCCATAGTGAAGATTCCTACTGACTGTTTCATTAAGATCCTTTAAAAAATGGGACTTCCAGCAGAAACAGTGAAAATAGTCCCTAGGAGAGATAAAAAAGCTCACCACCAATATAACATAACACCTAACTAATCTACAGCAGTGACTGTTTCTTCTGAACAAAGTATGGTTTTGTATTTCTGAGGTAGCAATGCAGAGAAAAATAGACATCTAAGTTACACCAACTAGGGTATCATACACTTATCTACTTCTGAGCTACCAGTGCAGAAAAATAGGAACTTCTAAAATATGATTCATCTTATCCTTAGGCTGGTATCAAAAATAGTTCTAATGAATCTAACTGCAGAAGTGCTGACTTCCTTTCAGTGGCCATAAAGGGATTCTAGACGACTAACTGGGACATATTTGTCTATCTGAAATTGTCACAGATCCATCCTGTCCATTCCCTAAGCCTTTGCTGTCAATGCAAGGCTTTTGATGTGGGCCAAATCACTGTGTTCATTCTGCACTATAACATTTAATTTTTTAAACAACACAGTCCCATGACAAGTCATGTGTCCATAATTCCAAGGAAACTAGAGGCAAATTACAGCAATATCATTAGGTGGTCTCCACCTCCTCCATTCATTCTAAAGGTTGAATGGAAAACTAGTTCAGGCTAGATGCCTGTGCTTTACTAGCTAGCTATTAAAACTACTCATTTAAGTAAAACTACAATGGTGGTTCAAGCTAGTTGTCTAGACTGCCTTTCTGATGCTGCCACAAGCATCTCTTTATTGTGTCTGGAGATCTAGCTTCTAAACAGCTAAAAGTTAGGGAAAAAGTATTCCAACTAAAGTGGTAGTTAGTAGTTGGTGGTAATATGGGGTTAGAAGAGGGAGAAAAATATATCGAGTGTCTTAGAAATAAATATTTTAGTATTCACATAACTTCACCTTATTTTAGTCATTCGATGTCCATTGCAATGGAGGTGTCTAAGGACACAGTGATAAACCTTAGGAAAACGTAAAGGAAGATGTTACATGACTGAACAGAACATCACCAAAACTATCCATTCTATATTAGGAGGCTTTTGCCTTAAATTGCAAAGTCACAACTTAGTCTTGAACTTTGCTACTCAGCACTTCACAGAGACCCTCCATGGTCCTCTCCACATGTCCTTTCTGAAAAAAGGCACAACACATCCCAGCAGAGTCAACAAGCTATGCTGCCTATCTCTGCTCTCAGCAATAGACTCAGGAGCCTTTTCTGACCATCTGAAGAGATGAGTAACAGAAAAGCTCTGCCTCCACACATGAGACTGGAGTTCCAGCTGTCCCTGGGAACAACCTATGAAAACCTTCCAAAGAGCCATTCCTCCTTTTCAAAGTCTCTTAAAATTAACATTTGTCTTTATTTCTTATTCATTTAATTGTATTCTTACACAAGACTCTTACACACAGGTTTTGAAAGGCTGGATACATTTTTTATCACATTTTACTAATAGAGAATTAGAGTCTGTTTAGAAGGATTCTGTTTTGAAGTTCTCCCTCTAACCCTTGCAGTTTTCCTGCAGCTCTTGCAGATGCTAATGGAGGGAAGCATAAAATCAAGAAATGCCCTGTAGGTGCTTTTACCTCGGTGCCTTCTCTGCATTATAAGGAAATATCATCGGGGAAATTTTCCTTAAATACTTTTTTTTTGCAGAAATTTCTCAGCAGCTGCAGGTGAATGGACAGTTTGTGAACACTGAGCGCCTTAATATTGTGTTGGAATAAAATCCTGGCATACTGGTGAAGTTACTGTCTACTTATTATTCTGACTTCACCAGACTTCTTAGAGGAAAATAATTTGAGCATGCTTCCTGCTACAGATATAGCTTGTGCACTTTCCTTTATCAAAAGTCATACTGTGACTTAGTTTGAGCTGTTAAAAAGGAAGATGTGCATAAACCATGTTAACTGCTTTCTCCAGACACTACAAATTGTACCTGGTGCTGTTTCCTCATAAACAGTTATCAACAGTTATCCCTTGTTGATCAACAGTGATCAACCTTTACCATCTTCATGTCTGACTAAAAATTCATCAGGAACAAACACAGGCTTGGTTTTCCTCTGTTCATGAGCTTGGGGATCTCATTATTTTCAGAATATTCGTTAAACTCTCTACTTACTCTAAAAATCATACGGTTTGGTTTGGGAGGTTTTTTGTTTTTTTTTTTCTTTTTTTGCTGCTGAGTGACTAGTGGGCAGCTGCCTCAGGCATTTGTCCATTCCACGATACAAGATCTCCTAATTCCGTGTACTCGGACACTGTGTCTTCAAGAGATAGTCGCCATAAATAGACACCACCTTACAGTATTTGACATTGTCAAAGCACCGGTTAATGGTCACCAACAGCAATTAACTAATTCATCTTCAGGGCAACACCGACATAATTAACACATGAGTAAAATGAGATTTAGGAGTTAAGTCAGTTGCCTGGGCAGAGGCCTTCATGGTCTAGTGGATTAGACATCTGCTTCTCCAACCAAAGAAGTTGAGTCTAATCCTTTTTCTGACATTGATTTGTTGCATGACCTTACAGAAAGTCAATTAACTTCTCTGTCTCAGCTGCCCTAGAGATAATGATGCTTACCTACCTGGTGACACATGGGCATTTTGAATCTGTACTAAATGATATTCTTAATGTATTCTTAGGGCCCATCAGTGGAAGAGGTGAAACATTAAAGCTGTGAAGCTTTAATGTCCTTGCTATTTTATCTAATTCCTCCCCCACACACCAGAAATAGCTTAGGGGTAAGGACAAATTTCTTAGGCTAAGGTGCTCCCCGTACAACTGGGTCTGGCATCAGGAATTTTCATCAGATCCTGTTTGACCAGTAAAGTTATTTAGAATACAGGTCAGCACTAGAATTGCAACGTAAAGTTTAAAATAAACTTGGCCATGGAAGAAAACAGCATCCTTCCCATGCTACCACGAGGTAATGAACAGATTGTACTCCTGATTCAAAGGAAGCAGAGCCTGCTGCAGATACCCTAGAGCCTGTGCTTGTGCACCATCCATCCCCAGTTCCCTCTAAATGATACTTCTGCAAGATAATTTCTACAGGTGTCCTGACTCATAGCAGGGATACAAGCCCAAAGGAAAAGTACCTGCATACATGCATCTCCTGGAGCAGACCCACCTGATCTTGACATCTCTGAGCAGTGGGGCGTTGTACTTAAGAGAAGGACAACTAAAATCTGCTCTGTTCAGTTTGTGAGAAGCTGTCCTTGAAATTCTTTCCTTTTCATGATGTGCCACAGAGCACTAAAAAATACTACTATAGTCAGCATTTGAACTGCCTGGCAGGTATCTAGGCTGGTGGTGTGCACAGGTAACTTTGTATCCCTTTTTGTGTATTTGACCTTCCTTTTAATTTTTTCTACAAAATATTCTGTTGCTACATCTAATGTTTCCTAGGCCCATAAAACCTCCCACAATTCTAATAAAACAAGAAACCAGTCAAATGGGACATAAGAATTCAACATTTACCTTTATTTCTGTGAGCAAGATTAGTATTCCTTCTCTTTAATAATGAAGAAAACATCAAGCACATTTTTGCCTTTCGCTTGCTGAATTACAGCAAGTATGGTGAATGGTCACGCAACCAGAAAATTTATAACCTGCTCCTGCTTCTGCTGTGACACTGATCACTTCTCAGCATCCTTTCTGCTGACGATCCGTCTGTGTGCCAGCTGTTTCATTTCACTGCCCTGCTCTCTCTACCCTCAGACTGGTTAGCACTAGTCTCTTCTCCACCCTCCCATCTCCATTGATAATGTGTTTAACATTTACTTTGATGCTATTCCTTGACGCTTTTCAAAATCCTTCTTGGAAAGAAGACCATTAAAAAGAAACCCTTTGGGGAAAGATGGAGGAAAGCTAAAGAACAAAGTGTATGTGCTTGTGTACCATACTGCTGCAGGCTTTGTCTTGCTGCAAACCTGGAGATGACTCAATGTAAACCCCTAAACATACTGCTGTAATTAGGGAATAAATATTGTATTCTCCTAAAATACATCTGGGCTAGTTCAATAAACCCTGATTTACAGGCTGCTACTTGTGCAGACATCTGCATAGTAAATTACTAGTGAGTGGTCAGATCAGTAATACAGAAATTCCCAAGGCTGAAAGACTGTCTATAGCTTGTTCCTATATATTTACTTACTGCAGAGGCCACTGGTTTGACTAGCACAGGTCAAATGGCTCCCTGTCTACACACTGTGGAAGAACTTAAAGGTGACTTGTAACAGCTTATGAAATGTACTCTAGGACTGTATTCTGAGCATGGCAAGGAGCATAAACTAAAACTGCATTCACCTCTCAATGCCTAAAATACAACTTTTCAGTGCTAGTTTGGCATGGATTAAAATTACCTGTGTGCTAAGAAGTGATTAATATGTAACACATTTGGCACAAGCAGAACATATAATTACATTAAGACATTACTGGGTACTCCTTCTAAGCATTTGTAGCTTATCTTGTAACATTATCTCATACACTTGCATGTTTGGTTGGGGTGCTTTTTTTTTGTGTCTTTACTATATGGACAGTGAGAACCTGTACCTTTCTGCACCTAATCTAATAATACATGGAAGCATCCATTTAACTTTAAGGCTGAGCTTTAGATCTCTGCTGCATCAGGCACTTTGTTTAAATATGTATCTTTTAGTTTTATATTGCATATTTTGCAAGATTTCATAAAATTATGCAACATCCCAGTTCTATAGTCTACACTACAGACCAATAGGTGTGACTTCAACTTTATCTATTGATACAGTAAAGGACATGTAACACTAGGAAGGATAACTTATTTTTCGTCTTATTGATTCTTTCCTTTAGCTTTTGTTTAACCTGATATACAAACAATTACATTTTCCTGTGAGATGTCTTCCCATTTCTTAAGTTTGGAATGAAGTAGATGTTTTGCATTTTTTTTTGAGTATAAAGGTGTATAGACCTTCAGATTTATATAGGCTTTACTGTAAATTAATGCTGCTGAAGTCAGTGAACACACTTGTACCTACAGTGACCTTGTAAAATACATTCAGATGAAACAGGGTCTACCTGGATTGCAAGAGGGAAAGGAAATCAGTTTATCTTAAGTTTGGTAATTTAGTAATGGTTATTCTAAACAGTGTTTTTACTTCTTAGTATGATCACTAGAAGACAATGTATAGTCAGTATTAAATCAGGGCAGATTCAGACGATAAAAGCAAAGCTTAATCTTGCTAGGATTAGTGACTCTAAATTGATACGACTGAAAAACATTGCAAAATGCTGAAGTTAGGTGGCTTCGGGGCTTAGCAAAACGCCTTGCCTGGTAATTATCAAAAGTCTTCAGATACACTGATTGCACCTGGAACCTCTGATTGGATTACCAAAATAAATAATAATAATAAAAAAAGAAGTTGACTGTAGTAGCCTCATTTTTACTTTAATTAAAAGCTTTGTTTTTAAATATAACTGATTTCCTGAGGTTATTTTTAAAATAAGCTTCTGGCAAGGCAACAGTGTGGTGGATTAGAGGCTTGGAATTGAGGAAAAATCATCATTCAGCATACAATTTAGTATAATGTGTGCATATATACAAATACATGTGTATACAACATCATGTAACAGGATACAGGACTGGATTTATTAAAGCCAAATGGAAAGATATTTCCTCTTTTAATATTCTAGATCTCTTTTAATATATGCGATGTAGATATTGCACTGAAGCCTGATTCACATAAATACCACAATGACTGCACATCAATCTGATCAGTCCAGTGAAAGCTCTGTTTTACTACATATGTAAAACCAAGTTATCAACTTAGCTGTCTGCATCTACAACTCCATCTAACAGTGGCTGTTACACTTGATGTGGATACATAAGACATATCACCCATCAGCTCACTGTTTATCATGGAGCATGCAAGCATGAGTTGAAAAGCAGCAGGCACAGATAAAGCATAGTCATGGAAAAGGAGCAACAGGATAGCAGCAAGGGGAGTGGACTGGGGGGCTAAATGAGCAGCGTTAAAAGGGGAGTGCTGGGGGGGAGGATGGAAGATCTGTATGAGACACGGCTGAATATGAAAAGCCAGAAAACAAGACATTTTTCTATTTCTTATTTCAGAAGAGAACTTACAGCTTCCAAATTTTAATGGGCAAGCATGTGCATCCATGGGGAAATCTTCAAGCTGCATGGGACATTCAGCAGAGATGGTCAATCTGTGGGGGAGTAAAAAGAAAACATAATTTTTTTTCCCCTGCACCTTCTCTTTAGGCCCCTCACCACAATACATGAGTGCTGACACAGGCAAGCTTTTCCTGAAGGCTCCTTGTTCCTGCTGAAAACTCAGCAACCCCCAGTTAAATTGAATGTGAGATAAGCCAGGGGGACCACAGTGTGTGCATGCCATAGGCCTTATCTAGCAACCCTGAGACACGTGAAATGATTTTATTTATGTAAGCTGTACCAATAAGGTCATTCTTTCTTATTAGTACGCAAAGAAACTCCTGTGATGGAGCTTCTGCCACACACCTTATACTTATCTCCTTTCTGTACATACTGCAACTGAACTAGGAATTTGACTCCTGCGTATAGCACTGTTACAGACATAAAAAAGCATTGACTTTATATGTAGATGTAACTATTTAAATACATAAACCAAATAATTACAAATAAAAGTACATAATATAACTATCTATAACTATATATAAAGTGATGTATCATCAAGGACATATATGCATCACTTTATATAGCACTATAGTTAGATTCTGTGGAAATCACATGGTATTGGGGTAGTCCATTTCAGTTCAACACACTGTGAATTACCTGGGCATCTTGTCAGGAAAAAACAACAGGGTGACTTTCCCTAGACAATGTATTGCCTAGGGATGCATTTCTATCCTAGACTACTTTGCCACTGTGTGGAAATACTTGATCTAGATTGGACATAGCGGTAGGGAAAGAAAAACTCTTAGGAAAATACAGCCATGTCTTATGGATGTTCTGTATGATTGACAGATCAAGCTGAACACTAAAAAAGTCTGAGGTAAATTTCTGAGCAGTGTAACATCAGTTATACTGATATCAAATGCATCAAATACATCAAATATATCAAGAGAGCCAAAGCTTACTTCTAGCACAAGGAAAAACTGTTTTGTTTATGCCATTTTGATATTTGCAAAATACACAGTTTGCTCAGGAGAGTGAGGATGCAAATCTCATTTTACATTATAAGTAATCTTATGGTTTTCTCATTTTATGCTATTCCACCTCAGAGGCAACAGATCAGAGACACCCGAAGCCTTACAGACTGCCTGGTGCTGGGGCTCTGCTGGAGGGCAGGCTGGTTCCTAAGAAAACTATTGCCTGGGGAGCAAAAATCTGCAAAGAAATCCACAACACCCTACCACCAGAACGCAAAGTACACTTTCCTATCACAAAAGCAACACAGAGCCATACTCCCTAGCTATATATACTCACCACTTCCTACTAGCGCCCCAAAGTGCTACAAGAACTTCCATCCAAGGGGACTGTAAAGGGTAACAATCTGTCCGTGTACAGATGGCACAGCGTTCAGCCAGTCCAATTCAACAGAACACAATGATGCCTTGCTGGGGCACTCCAGCTACACAGAAAATAAACTGGGGGAAACAGCTCCACTCTCTGCCAACACAGAGAAATTCTGGAGCTTTACCAAAGGCTGGAAATGGCAAAATAATCACAGAAAAATGTAATAGTATCATTGGCTAGAGATCATATTCTGAGGATAAGCTGGGAAACAGGAAGGAAAAAGGCAAACTGCACACAGTAATAGAAAATTTAAAGATAATATGCCATAAAAAGCATATGAAAAAAAATCCAGTTCAGAACAGAGATAGTGTACCATTTTGTAAGAACAGATAGGAGGTTACAACATAGAAAAAAGTTCCTGAAGCCTGAGATACCGGCCCTTAGGCAGAACTATCCTTGGGCTTTATTTTTGTAAAAGAAATTTTAAGATCACTCAAATATGGAGTTGTCTGCCGTGGAGAATGCCCCTGGGCACCAAAGCCAGCAAAGCCAAAGTCACCAAGAGTGCTGTGTGGATGGATTTTACAAGCTGGTTCTAGTAGCATCCTGTCCAGACCTTGCATCTTTTTCATAAAAATCACTCTGATGGGTACTTGAAAGCAAGGTTACCATCCCTCCAATGCAGTTATATTTTCCATGCTTAACACTGCAAATTTAATTTTCTTGATAAATTCAGAAACCTTTCTCCAAGAGCCCATAAGAAAGCTGGCATGTTTTACTGCACTGCATCTCCTGTCTCTTTTTCTACCAACAATTTAAGCATGTCATTTCAAAGGATGCAACACTTTATTATACATGTTTGAAATCTGCAAACATCGAAGGAGGGGATCCCTATATCCATCTTACAAAGACAACAGGTGTAGAATCAGGAAGTGAAGGAAGATTCAGTGCAGAATTATGCATAAGACTTTCTGTTTCATCTGACTGTCCTATGAATTGTATCCTGCTGCCTGCATCTCTGGAAATAACCCTTGTGTATAATGAGGAAGGCTGTAGACATTCATCAACTGTAAATGTGGAAGAGAAGATGATTTGTACAGAGAGTGTGACGGAGTGGAATTTAATTAAGTCCCTCCAGAAATTATTCTTGCCTGTCTTAAATGAAAGGGTAGCAGATAAGGCTGGAGGGCATCTGGCTGCCACTACCTGACTCAGAAGCCCCAGAAATCCTTCTGGTGCCAGGCCTACTCCTCTGTCCACACCGAATTTCTCATCCAGCAAAAGGCGGCACATCTCTTAAAAGGATGATGCCTGCTGCAGTCTTCTGGGTCTATCTTGGAGGTAGAGAGAATGAAGTTTAGCAGCTGTGAATGTGCTTGGGTACAGTCTTTCCTTTCGTTAACACAAATTCTTTGGATGAAAAAGTTCTTTTTGCTCTATATCAGTGATATCTGCATACTTCTTTACTTTTCCAGTGCCTCCATCCTAGGACCACTACTAGTCTGGCCATCTTGAACAAGTGAACTGGCTATGCTATTTGTTACTTGCTATTAAAACCTTGTAGTTGAGCCTCTTAGATGATTTTAAAGTGCTCACTGAACACTCTCCTTAGATGCCTCCTACAAAAGTGTGCATTACAAGAGGCTTCTGAAGTGTCTTGTAATGGCCAATGTGACAAAATATTTGACAGGAGACTTCTAAGAAAACTTGACTATGGGTTCTCATACACAGCACAAATGTCACTACCCCGAATTTCTGCAGGGTGTTCTGTGCCAAGCAGGAGCTGCTTTTCATTACTGTGTGAAGACCTAAAAACAAAGTCACTAAACTGACTCCTGGTTCAAAGAGACTGGATTTTCTATTGCATACAGAAATAAAAGCAGCACAGCAGCCAACTCTTACACTCTGGGAGCAGGAAGCATGGGTCACTGCATACAGATTTGCTCCTTGGTGCAGAGTACAAACTATATATTCAGATCATAGCTTCAGGACTCACAAAAAAATTGATATCTGCGTCTACTCCTTCAAACTGTGGTGATATTTGCACACTTTGGCTTTTAACATTGTGATGAAGCTTAGGTACCCTTTGCATACTCTAGTTTACACAGCTGATTATAATAACATTATTCTCAGTTTGCATTTATTTAAAAAGAAAGGAGGCCTTGGTATCCTTTGAAACAGCCTTTGCCTAATCCTTTTAAATAGGGTGACTCCAGAATGATCCTGCTGTGTGCAAGGAAGTACAGTTATCTGAGCTAAAGACAGTCCCCATACCAGGATTCTTCTGTCACAGCACAAGCATTTCTCAAAGGTAGTTCTCAACCAAAGCATTTAAAAGCTTTCCTCCTCCACCATCATTCTGTCTTAATAAAATCCCTGTAAGACTAGTTTCACTCAAACAGAGTTTATGATGAGATTATAGGTGGCTGTTAAAGGTCCTTTGCAATGGGAGAATGAAACTCTGATTTTATTGAAGATAATGGTAAAATTCTCCCTGACTTAATGGGGCCCCTATTCACCCAAAAAAATGTAACAAACCCTGATTATAGTTGCTGATTTATTATTGACAAAATTTCACTTTCATAATGCTCCAAATACTCACGCTACTATCCAAATGTTAATCAACTAACAAAATGCTATTGCATACCTTAACTATCTGAAAAGAAAAATGTTAGGTTTCCAAATTATTTAATCTGTCACCTATAATTGTATATGAAAGCTTTATTAAAGCTTCATTATGTATAGCCTTTACTTTAAGAACATAAAGTGATTACTGAAGTTCTGTTTCAAGACACATAAGCAAATATCCCTCTCAGAAAAGCACAACAATTCAAGCAGCAAGACTTCGTCACTCCAGAAAAGTCACCTTCAACCATTTCCACTGGGGAATTAAGCATGACAGTGCTTTCAAGAGACTGTTCCTTTTTAGCAAGAAGGAAAAGAAGGAGGTGTTAAAGTCAAGGATGTGGCAAGGAAATAAATGCAGATATTAGGGAGCCAGACATTTGCAGTGAGTGTGTTTCAAGGAGAGGTGGGTATCCCTTGGTAGAAGTCCCTGAGACAAAAAGCACCCTGTCCTGCAAGACCCTGTTTTAGGGCACTGCAGGGACCCCTCAGCTGTCTCTGTGACTCCCTCAATGCAAAGGAAAAGAGTGGGGGGACTGAGCAAAGCTCTCTCCTACCCTGGCAGTGCAGAAAAACACTTTCTGGAGTATTATCTGCTACTACCAGGCAGGAGCAGAGGGCAGTCATGTGCCTGGGGAGCCCACAGACAGAGCAGAAACTTGCTTTTTCTTATCAGCTACTAGCTTAAATATGCAAACAAATTAAAACAGAGAGCTTTAGGATAGGGGAGCAGAAAGGCAGAGTCACCAGAGCCTTCTGGGAGAAGTTAATTCAAGATAAGTGTTGAATAACAAGAGTTACTGAGGAACAGGACACAAGGAAACTTTTGCTGGTGCTAAGGTACTATTGCCAGAGAGATACAAAGCTTTTCTGACTGTTTGCCTTAATCCCCAAATCAGTCCCATCTTCTTAGTTGTTGTGGTGGTTTGAGCCAAAATCCAATTTCCAGGCTTTCCCCACCCCTTCCCACAATTTTATCTCAACACCGAAGAGAAACTTTCAGACAGACACCTCTGTAGGGGAAAAGGCGAAGTATATATACATTTATTCTACACAAATAAATACTGTACAAGCTAAAAGCAACTATATATATAATATTACACACTTCTATCAGTCCCTTTAAGCTTCTCCCTCAATTCAGTCCAGGAAAAGCCCTTCAGGCTGATAGGAAAAGCAGTCTTTCTCTTGTGGGAGTGTTCAGGGAACCTGATTCACTCCCCCCACCAACCTCCAGCTGTTTCCTGAAGTCTTTTCTTCCCCACGAAGTCCAAGAAGATAGCTCTGAGTCCTTTCTCCTTGGTCCCGTGCCATCTCTGCTGTGTGATTCTCTCTCTCATACCTCGATTCCATGCTGCTGTAGTTCAGTTCAGCTTATTACACATACGCATCTTGGAATCTTCATTCCTCCTCCGAGTTTTCGGCTGTCCTTCATTTAAATCACTGCAAGGACATCCTCTGGGCCTTTCTCTGGTCCGTCTCCAATTTCGCCTGGGGTTATCTCCCTGGCACCGGGCTGCATTTCGCCCATCCACTTTGGCTCAGCTCCAATGCTGAGCCTCCCTTCTACTTTACAGTGAGAGAGAACAAGAAGAAGCCCCCTCCACAATCTAGCTGCAAATGGGGGGGGGGGGGGGGGGAAGAGGACTTGGCTGCAAGGCCTGCCTCTCTCTCTCCCGCTTCCCAGCTGTTTGTGAGTCTCTTCCCTCACAAACACACAGTCACTCCAATGCTGCCTCCAACCCTGGCTTAGCCAGAGCTGAGGGCCGCAGGGGCCCCCTTTCCCCCAGAAAGGAAAGAAGGGGGCCCTGCCACCCCTGGGCCTTTCTCACACCCACAGAGCAGCAGACAGACAGATCGATTGCCAACAACTTCTGCCAGTTGTGTATATATGATTTTTCACAGGAGCGAACAAAACGAGCAGTGATTGGCCCTCTAGGGGAGACTGCCCTGGCACCCAACCACCTCTAGGCCCTCTGGCTCCCAGACGGGGCAATTTCAAACCATAACAGTTGTTTATTTCTGTGCACTGCTCTTACCCCTGATTAAAGGGAACATTTTGATGCTGTTTTGGCCCCACCTGTGCTGGCAGCCAGCACCTGCTACGGGGCTCAGGTGAGCCCAAGTGCTGTTCCCAGCATGAGGCCAGCCATCACCATTTTCCCCAATAAAATGCAAAATGTTTGTTTGAAACTCATATTAAACCTATCTCAATCTATCTCACCAACATGCCAACAAAGAGTTAAGTGGATCCAGCCTTAGTCAAGCCATATCCCACTCCATGGGGCTGGTTGGCTCCCTGCAAAGGGAGACTTCAGGGCTGGGTCAGACTCTTTTCAGGAGAAGCTTCCCTGGGTACCTGCTCCAATAGGACCTCGGCAGAACAATTTGAGCCCTTGTGACATCTCTAGTATGCCCACGGGCACACATGTGGATAGGAGAATAAGAGAGTTGATGGATTGGTTTGGTTTTTTTCAAACTGTGAACACATGGTTAGGTTTGTGAAATTACTCATTTAGCCTTTGCTGAGGATAGGACACAACTATTCACCTGTTCTCCACTGTGATGTCTTGGGAACACTTCTATAACCAAACTGTTACTTCTTTCACAGAATTTTAGAGCAAGAGTTGTTTCAGGCCCCAGTGCAATAAGCGTTTAGCCCAGGGAACTGATGTCTCCCTGTGTCCCTTAAGTAAATGTAACATGTGTCTACATAAGCATATATGTATACACATACAAATACATATATCACCAAATCACAGAATATGCTGAGTTGGAAGGAACCCACAAGGATCATCGAGCCCAACACAGGCCCTGCACAGGACCATCCCCAAGAGTCACACCAAGTGCCCAAGAGTATCATCCAAACCACTTGAATTCTCAGGATGGTGCTGTGACCACTTCCCTGGGGAGCCTGTTCCAGCACCCAACCACTCTCTTCGTGAAGAACCATTTTCTAACATGCAACCTAAACCTCCTCGACACAATTTCAGGCCATTCCCTTGGGTTCTGTCACTGGTCACCACAAAGAAGAGATCACTGCCTGCCCCTACTCTTCCCCTCTTGAGGAAGTTGTAGACTGCAATGAGGTCTCCCCTCAGTCTCCTCCAGGCTGAACAGTCCAAGTGACCTCAGCCACTCCTCATACAGCTTCCCCTCAAGGCCCTACACCATCTTCACTGCCCTCCTTTCGACACTCTCTAATAGCTTAATGTCTTTCTCACATTGCAGTGCCCAAAACTGCCACAATATTCAAGGTGAGGCCACACCAGTGCAGAGCAGAGCAGGACAATTCCCTCCCTCGACTGGCTGGTGATGCTTTGCCTGATGCCCCCAGGACATGGTTGGCCCTCCTGGCTGCCGGGGCACTGCTGACTCAGATTCAACTTGTCTTTGAATGGGACCCCCAGGTACCTTTCTGCAGTGCTGCTTTCCAGCATCTCATTTCCCAGTCTGTACAGACATTCGGAGTTGCCTCATCCCAGGTGCAGAATCCAGCACCTTCCCTTGTTGAAATTCATATGGTTGGTGATTGCCCAGTCCTCTAATTCTTTGAGGTCTCTCTGCAGGGCCTTCCTGCCTTTGAGGGAGTCAACAGCTCCTCCCAGTCTTGTGTCATCTGCAAACTGCCTTAGTATCCCTTCCAGTCCTGCATCCCAGTCCTTTATGAAGATGTTGAAGAGCACAGGGCCCAAAATGGAGCCCTGTGGAACCCCACTAGTGACAGATCACCACTGTGATGTTACCCCATTCACTATTACCCTCTGTGCTCGATCCATGAGCCAATTGCTCACCCACCACATGATGTGTTCATCCAGCTGTGTGCTGGACACTTTGTCCTGAAGGATCCTGTGAGAGACAGTATCAAAAGCTTTACTGAAATCCAAAAAGATTATGTCAACTGGCTTCCCTTGATCAGCTAGGTGAGTTACCTTGTTATAAAAGGAAATCAGCTTGGATAAGCAGGACTTTCCCCTCATGAAGCCGTGCTGGCTGTGGCCAATGGTTGCGTTGTCTTTCAGGTGTTTTTCAATACTTTCCAGAATAATCTTCTCTTTAAGTTTACCAGGCATTGAAGTGAAACTGACATGCCCGTAGTTTCCAGGATCCTCTTTCATGCCTTTCTTGAAAATCAGGACAACATTCACCAGCTTCTGGTCAGCTGGAACCTCTCTGGATTCCCAAGACCACTCAAAAATCATTGAAAGAGGTTCTGTGATGACATCAGTCAGCTCTTCAAGGATTCTGGGATGAATCCCAATAGACCCCATAAATTTGCAGGGATCCAGCTGGAGCAGCAGATAACGTAGATACCTAACTCCTTAAGAAAGTCACTGTTCTGCACTGGGAGCAATTCTTAGTCAAGAGGCACAGCTGCAGAAATCAACATTACAGATGAACAGAATTAGCTGAGATGAATCCCACCCATCTTGCCTGGTGCCCTCCACCACAGCATTTTATAGATTACTCAATATCAGTTGGATACTTCAGCACAAACATAAATGTACTTCAGGGGACAGTATTTCTGATTAGGCAGATGAAGATTTTAATTTCAGTCTAAGGGAAATGACTAGGGAGTCCACTGTAATATTATCCTCCCCGATAATAAAAAAAGAGCAGAAGCATAATAATTCTTCAGCATCTACCAGGTACTTCCAAAGCCCCCAGCTTCAGAAGCTGGGACCCAGCTGCAGAGTGGGCAAAGACAGAGTCACCAAGGCAGCTGTGCTTTCCTAGGAATGCTTGGGGAGCACCTATTAGGGCACTGCTTCTCTCCAGTTACTGTTCAGTCACCCCATCCATGCATACCCAGCACATCAGGTCAGCTCTGCTGGTTCATCCTCATAAAGCAAAGGAATCTGGTAGAAATTGTTCCATCTAACCCCAAAGAAAGTTGGTCTGCATTTGAGCTCAGCACAGATCTGGAGCTAAAGCTGTACCTTTTGTAACCCCTCAAAGTCTAAGCAAGCATTCCCCTCATCCAAGGCAGGGCCAGTTCTGGTTTGGGTTTTGTCTTTAATCAATTCTGCCTTGCTGTGTGAGCTCCCATCCCTGTGATGGAGATCTCTGTGGGGCTCTGCCCACTTTTATTTCCAGCAGAATAGGCCGCTATCACACACTCTACAAGGGGACTGTATTTAGTCAGGTCATAATTGGCCATTTTAAATGTATTACACCACAGTCTCCTCTGATGCCTTCCTTTACTGTGAGTTAATCCAGCCCTGGATTTTTTTGGTTCCTTGACAGACAACTTTTGAGAAAAGGGGCAATGTACAACCAAAGCAGAGAGATAAGAACCAACAGGCTTGATGTTAAAACAAGAATCCTGTTGCTATCCTCAGGGAAGGGCCTTTCATTTCATATATTCCTATTTTCTCTTGCTCTGTCAAAATCTGAATTGATGAAAAGCAGCTGAGAGTCCTTGCCACCATGGCAGTTTTTCATCACTCTGCAAGATTCAGCTCAGTGTGAAGAAAGTATTCTTTTTCTTCCAGCTTCAGGCAGTTTGAAGCTTGAATATGAAAGAAAATGGAGCAAGTTTAACAAAGGGAAAGGAAATGCACATTTGCATGGCTTCATAGCCCCTAATTAGTTTTGTAATATTTTTACAAGGCCTAAAACGTATTCACAGATCCCTGTCTGTAAATATAAATGGATGTGGAAATGAAAACTTCCCTTTGAAATAAGAAAAACACATTCAAATTGAACAGAAATGTTCCCATTTAGGTGGCTGGCTGATGGAAAATGAAGAGTTCATTTTAAAGAACAATATTCTAGATTTACAGAATCATAGAATATTCTGAGTTGGAAGGGACCCACAAAGATCATTGAGTCCAACTCTTAAGTTAATGGCCCACACAGGGGATTGAATCCCTGACATTGGTGTTATCACCACAAAGTTTTAACCAACTGAGCTAATCTCAGGGTCAATATTTGCTGGCCACTTTTCACTCAGGGGCACACAAGCAAACCCACATCTGGGAAAGGCTGCCTTCTGGCAAAGTCAGAGCTTAAGAACCCACACATTTTTCATACAATAATTTTCCTTTAAAAAAAAAAGCAAGCAAACAAAACCTGGCTTTCCCAATGGACATCTCTAAAGCAGTATCGTATCTTCTGGTCAGCTGGTTTTATGATCAATAGCTTTATAGCATAAAATGGTTAGCTTGCTAATCCAAGTCCTTCGTGGAAGAGCACATTTTGGGCTAACATGCATCCAGGACATGCACATACAATTTTAATGCCCAGTATTAATGTAAGAAAAAATATTTTCAGCCTAGGTAGACCTGTGTATGTACTACAGCAGAGCAAGCAGTGTGGTTATACTGCCATCAAGTGGATAGGCATCTTACACATTGCTGAATTATAAATATCTTCCAGGAACAGTGAAGATAACTGTATTTCAGGGCTGTACTAAAAGTTTTGGAGTTTTTTAACACCATACTGAAAAATATCTGCATTCTCCAGCTGATAAACTATTCGTATGCAAATTACTGGGACAGATTTAACTATAAGCTCTCTCAGGATCTCTGGCAATCTTCAGTTGCCATAATAAGATAGGAAAAATCCGTTTGTACTTTCCTCAGATATATGACCATGTTCTGTTTAAAATCCCAGATTATATCAGATGCCTGGAAGTCCCAGTGGTAGCAAAAGGAGTTTGGAGTCCTTTCAAAGTGATAGTGAGAACAGGGCTCTAAGGAGCACAAGAAAGATTTTTCAATATCTACAGCTAATAGAAAATCATTAAAAAATGCCTATGAGCTGCTGGTGAAAAGCTAATTCACAGTCCAAAAGTTTAGCTCTAGTGAGTATGCTTTACTTCACACAATTTTTGGCTTCTTTGCAGCATTTTTTCTGGCATTCTGCAGCAAACTTTATCAAAACTTCTGTCTACAGAAATCCAGTTGCCAACTCCCACTGAGCAAAAAAAAAATGCAGCTCACTGAAACATGATGGTTCTCTTCTTAGTCTAAAAATGTTGATTAAATCACTGTTCCAATTTTTCAGAATAGCTTCATGGAATTAAGGAATTCTATGTTTTTTACAAAATGTATTTCTCAGATAAGATAAATGAAATATATTTTAAGTTTTTAAAGGGAATTAATCTTATTTTTGCCTCCATTCACAAAGACATTTTCTATACGTATTAGTAAAATATGAACTATATTTTCTAGTGCTTTTTATTCCAGTGCCCTTACTTAAAAAAAGAAATAAAAAAATTAAAAGTGGAGCTGTGGACAATACTCCCCTCTAGGGGCAGAAACAGAATTTGCAATATTTCATTCAGCAGCACGTAATTTGTAAATTACATTAGTGAAATAAAACTAATAGGTCCTCCCAAGTGAAAGACAACCAGAATTATTAAGTCATTCCCAGCAGAGAGCACTGCTGCTTATGAAATCTGTCTAAAGGACATGTTGTGTTTCTATATTCATGCAGAAGGGTTTTAATGCCACACAAATACAGAAGCCCATTTATCAGATTTCCCTAGCAACATACATCCCATCAACTTCTGACCTAGACAACATATCATCAAACGCAATATGCGCAGAGTACATTTTTCTTTATAAGTAAACATGTGTGTCATGAAAACGTATGTCCTGACAAGTGCTAAAGCTGGAAGTTTGCTCAGCTGATCATACTTGGTATATTTGGAAGTGAAATAGGATGGAAGGTCAGCATTGGCTTGGCTGCTTTCCTCCTCTTCATTCAGGCAGCCAGATGCGAGGTTGCAAAAGCAATTCAGGCATCTCCGTCAATGACAGAGGGTCCAATCCTCCCTGCACATAATACTCCTACGTACAGTCTGGGAAGCTCGCAATTCCTCCTTGGAAACGAAGAGAATGCAGAGCTAACAGAGAGTTGTCTACACATCCACAGATCCTGAGAACTGAGTAAGCCTGATGGGAGCTAGAGGAAATGGGGCTGAAGCCCCAGTTTGGACTCAGTACCTTCACAGCACACTACCACTGAGACAAGCAGCTCTCCCCCCTAAAAGCCCAGTGCTGCCTATCTTCTCAAGAAAAGCCATCCTAGGAAACTGCTGAGCTGTTACCTTCATCAGGACATGCCAAGGCAGCTGAAGGGGCTGGCTGCTTGTCACAATCATCTCTGTACAAGTTGGGAGGGGATTCTCAAGCCACCTCCTGGCACAGCATCGCTCATGCTGCTGAAACACCCATCATGAAAATCTACAGCCTCTAAAGGAGCACAGCTCCATGCACATTAGAAAAGCAGGCTCCTGACTCATGTTTAAGCAGACACTCTTTGAAGTTATTACTTGCAATAGCGGAAGGCAAGCTATTTTAAAAGTTTTGTGCTCCATTTCTTATCACATATGCCATAGTTGGTGGAAATTTTATTTCCACACACACGCACATCCACACACAATATTCTAGCAAAATAGCAAAAGCTATGTTGAGCTTTGCCTCAATATCATACATGTGGCATCTGACAATATTCTGCCATTTTCACCCAGCAGACATCCATCAGGTTAAAGTCACCCATAAGAACAAGGGCTGGCGATTTTGAAACCTCTGCCAGCTGCTTGTAGAATAATTCATCACCCTCTTCATCCTGGTTGGATGAAGTCTATAACAGACTCCCACCAGGATGTCAGCCTTGTTGGTCTTCCCCCGATTCTGACCCATAAGCACTCAACCTTATCGTCACTGACCTCAAGGTCAAGAGACTCTCTAACATACAGAGCCACCCCTCCACCTCTCCTACCTTGCCTATCTCTTCTGAAGAGCTCCAGGTGCCTTTGTACAAAAGCATAATCTCCTTGAGCCCCAACAAATCTTAACCACAGGTCCTGTGAGTGAACTCGTGACTTGTCCTCTTGATGTGCAGCAGCATGTGGTCCCACAGCAGGACACAGCACCAGCAGGAGTTCAGCTCCCCACTTGGTTGGGGTTGCCTACTGAAAACCCCAGCATCTCAGCACCCAACTTCAGGCTCCTGAGCACTTTACTGGGTCTCAGGCACCACTCTGGGCTTGTATGTGAAAAGCTCTGAATAACAGTTTGTTGCTTGGTAGGTTTTTCCTTTCATCTCTTTTTCAAGTGTTATCCATATAACTATGCTCTTGGAGAAAACCGTGTTGAAGATAGACAGCAGTCTTAATTACTACAGGCTAATTACCTTTAATGAGCAAATTGCCATACAGTGATGTGGGATTTAGCCTGAGAAGAGCTTCACACAGTCCTCTAAAATCACCGATATTATATCTTCTATCTAGGTTATGCAATGATGAAGTTTGACAGTATCCTCTAATCAGATGAGAAGCATGATCCTGAAGATCTGAGACACCAATATAATGTCTCAGTTTTGTTTTCAGGATAATACTTGCTAAAGCAGCTTCACAGTGCTGCTAGCTTATTTCATTTATCCCTATGATCATTTGCCTTTTAGTACTATTAGTGAAACCGAAAAAAAATAACAAAAGCTCCAAGGGTTCGAGATGTACTGCCCCAGAACAAAGTCTCGGTTTCTGGTCTTGGAGACTGTTCTCCTGCAGTCTGCACTATAGCTGCAAATACAAACAGTAAGAGAGAACAGATCTTCATAAAAAAGCTGAACTGAATCATCAAATCTGTTGAGAATATGCCTTCCATTTAATCAAAGGAAATATTTAGGCACTAGCAGTATTCAGAAGCTACAAATTAATTGGTACTTGTAGGCAGTGATTATGTTCTCCATTTTTCTTGATATTCATGTAAATATGTGTGAAAGATTGGTTGCCCAGTTCTAATAGGAGTGGAGAAAGTGATGCTCCCCACAGGTACTTGCAGGGTTAATTGGGAATCAGCATCAGAAGAAATCAATCCTGGTTATTACCTCATGGTATACAGCAGAGTGCCGTCATCCTCCAGGCGCAGAAGTTTGTTTGGGGTTGTCATGTTGTGAGCAATAGACTTCTTGCCATTGTGGAAGAAAGTGTCTGGGGTCCAAATCTTGCTGGCAAGCAGGTTGTTAAGAGGGAGGCGTTGCATAGGTCCTTTGAATCGCAGCCTTTCATCCTTCCAGCTTTGTCGGAAAAAAACATCAATGGTGTATTCCTGGAAAAAAGAAACAATCAAGGTATTGCAGGATCTGAATAGAAGCAATAGTTCCAAAAATGACTTTAGTGAAGTAAATACAACAGAGTTGGCAGCCCCATGCTAACTTACCATTTCTGTGTCTGACACAGGACCAAAACTGGTAACATAGATGTCTGTTTTCACCTGAGTTATTCTCTCTGTAATAAATATGGGGTTTGCATTAGTAATTATTTTAAGATGGAAATACATACTTGTGATGCATTTATCTATTAAAAATTTCCAAATCACTCAAAAATTCCCATAAGCTTGAAATTAAGAGGATGCTTGAGGAGACATTTCATCCCTGATCAAATGCAGGGAGTCCAGACTCTGTTCTTATAATCAGAAAGAAACAAGACTTTCAAGGGTGCAATTCCTCTGACTGACAGGCTTCTACAGATCATAGAAACGCAGAATCATTTGGGTTGGAAGGGACCTTAAAGATGTTCTTGTTTGAACTGCCCTGCCACGGGCAGGGACACCTTCGACTAGATCAGGTTTGCTCAAAGACCCATCCAGCCTGGCCTTGAATGCTTGAATGATGGAGCATCCACAACTTCTCTGGGCAGGCTGTGCCAGTGCCTCACCACCCTCACAATGAAAATTTCTTCCAAATACTGAATCTATATCTACCCTCTTCCAGTTTAAAACCGTTACACATTTGTCCTATCACTACACTCTCCGATAAAGGGCCCCTCTGCATCTTTCCTCTAAGCTCCTTTAAGCACTTGAAGGCTTTCATAAGGTCTGCCCAGAGTATTCTCTTCTCCAGGCTGAACAACCCCAACTCTCTCAGCCTGTCTTCACAGGAAAGTTGCTGCAGCCCTCTGATCATCTTGGTAACCTTCTCTGGACTCACTCCAAGAGGTCCATGTCCTTCTTATGCTGGGACCCCAGAACTGGACATGGTACTCACAAAAGCAGAGGAGCAGAATCACCTCCTTCAACCTGCTGGCCACGCTTGTTCTGACGGATCCCACCATGCAATTGGTTTTCAGGGCTGTGAGCACACATTGCCGGCACTTACTCAACTCCTACTATAGGATGAGATGAAGTATATCTTGGAAGGACCTATTCCCCTCTGCTGGCTTGGGTGATCTGCCCAATTTCAGACATCTATATTAGAGATGTCCAAAATTAGGTGAAATTACTTCTGCCCTCAAGTTTCTAAGTCTTTCTGGCATCTTTTCAAATCCGGTACTAATTTAATTTAGGGGCAGAAATTTCAGAAGTTCGTTATATAAGATAAGAGCATCGAGCCCTATTTTCAAGCATCTCTGTGTAAAGTGAGATGAGAAGGAGAGAAAGGGATGAAAGCAATGTGTTGGTCTCACAAGAGGAAGGGGTGGGGGTAGCCAGATTAAAAAAGGGCCAGGAAGAAACATAACAGATGGTTTACACATGGGTAGAAGATGAGAGAAATCTGAGGGATAGAGAGCTGAAGGAGGGCTCAACAAGGTTAGGATGGCAACCTATTCACATGCTATTCACAACTATTCACATGCTATTCACAACCATTCACATGCTATGGTTTTAAAATAGCTGCTGTAGAGGTTATCAAAATGACATATCAATACAGATTTTCTGTAGTTGTCTAAAAACGAATGGTTTAGGGATCTGGTTTTGAAAGTGATATGTGTCACCAGCATAATTTTATGTAGGCTGACCAGTAAGGGAACCTCGCAGCAACCTGCTAGCATATTGTCTTGCTCATCTTAGGAAGTACCAGAAAGAAAAACCCAAACTGTATCCAATTACAGAAAAAATGTATCACAGATGCTCTCCTAACCCAACCTCAGATGACCTCAGTGACTGAAAGAAGACAACTTTCAGTGATTTTTTTTTTTATTGTGGCCCATTTACTAGGAGACAAATCTACTTTCTGGACTTAGTTTAGTTAATCAAACACAACTCCCTCATCAAGGCCAAGAGCAAGTACCCATCTGAAAGGGCATCACATAGACGATGGTCCCGTATAGCAGGGGACCGGCCACAGCCAATGCGTTATCCTACCTCCCAGTCCTGGGCGTAGTCGGTTGTCGTAGCCGTCCAGCAAACCATCCAAGATCCTGGTGAATATGGTGATGTTATCATTGGTGTCCTCTTTTCCTGACGCTGTTGGCGTTTGTGAGAAGCTATTTTATGCAAATGAAAGAAAACATGTCAAAAGCCATGCTGGTTTCAAGGGGCTTCAGTCTCGAGGAAACTTTGCAATGGAGCAATGGAGCCACTGAGCCTCTGTCCTCTCCTGCTGCTCCAGCTGAGTAGCACAGGGAGCTGCGGTGATTTCATCATTGCTATAAGCAATCCTAAACAGCTCTCCCTGGAGGAGGATTTGAAAAAGGATCCATGCCATGGAGGTACAACCCTGGGGTGCTGGATCAGGGGACACCTGAGCCCTTTGACCCTCTGTCCATAACTTCCCAAGTGTTGGCATTTCTCCATCCCCTGGAGGGAGCGAGATCAGCTCAAGGGGCCAGCAAAAGCTGTTACTGGTTTTCACCAGGTTAGCCCTACATTTTTTAGGAACTACACCAGCTGACAGTGGAGCTGCATGAGTAGCATGGTTTTGCCCTGGGGATGCACCTTCAAGTCTGCCTGAAGGTACTGTCTAATCTTTAAATGCCAAACAGCTTTTAATTTTCAAAATTTATGTAATTTATTGCCAGAACAAAGGATGAACTCTAACCTTATTTGAGGATAACAAACTCCCACTACATTCAAAAAATCCCACTGGGGTACTACTGGGGTATCTGAAAAACATACTGCTGTATAGAAAACACAGTTCTTCACTCCTCCTCTTTCTTTTGCATAAATTAGTTCTCCCTTGTAGTATGCAAATAACAGCACTGTGTAGTGGGCCACATTTCATATCTTTTGGGCCAGATTTGTTTTTAATTTGAACTCTTTTTTATTTCATCATTTTATCCGTGGCTCAGACCTAGGAAGCTGCTCACAGCTCACAGCACAACTAAAACTTGCATTTTTAAATCTGTTTGATTTTCATTTAAAGATGCTTAGGAGAATCCCCTGCCTACTAATGCCTTTGCTTACCTAAAGAATAGACATGGGAGATTATCCATAAGCATGCTTCACCTGCAGAAGCAATGAACGTTTCTTAAGACAGCAAGTTTCCTCACACTTGGTGCTTATTCAATATTCAGCCTCTGCTGAAATCACCAACAAATTTTCCAGCTGTGAAAGGGCACAAAGGCCCACTAGGAACCATATACTCTGCCTCATGCCCACTGTCAGCAGATAGGAATTGCTTATGCTCCAGCAACCTGAACTCAATGCCAGACAGTCATCAGGAGACAGTAAATAAATAAATAAATAAATAAATAAATAAATAAATAAAATCCATGTTTATTTATTACCAGTCCCCAGGGAAATAAATCAGTAAATAAACAGAGAAGCTCAGAGCATGTCTCTGAACAGCTTGCCTTACAGAATGGTTGCAACATATGTGTTTGGCTTACCTAGCAGAACAGGATTCAGACAAAGAAAGAAGGGACCTCAACTTGGTTTTACCTGCATAAGGTTTCCACTAACGGGACCTCACTGACATCCATGTAATGGATCTGGAAGTTTTAGACAACAGACCTGGCTCAGAACAAGCTGCTCTTGGACACATATCCTCTCACAGACACCGGGACTACCAGTCCTTGATAGTTTATGGGCTTCTGCTGAAAACGGAAAGGATTGCAAAGCCTCTCAGAACAGGGGAGTAAGGCCAGGCAGTAGGAGCACAGGTCCAATTCCCTGAAACACCAAAGCCCATGCAAATGCCTGGTTGAGGATGTTCCTTGCGGTCTGAGCACAGTTGGCACTGCTGCAACCCTAACGAGATCCACACTGCAGAGCCCAAGGCCATCAAGGATCTCCCCTTCACTGCAGGTGGAGGCATAGCCACAGATCTTGACCATTTTTCAGGCCATTCATCTCTCCGTGGTCAAAAGACCAAATTAATTCTGTTTTATATGCTGTGACCACAACCTCCAGTGAGCAACTGAGGCAGAAAAGATCATGGACATGTTTGACTTTAACGAAAAACAGTTAATCCAGCACAGCACACTGATTACATAAACATTAGCCATCCCTGCATGCTGGACCATTCAAGATAAAAGACTGTACACCTTTTTGTCAATGTAATCAAAGGGACTCACCAGATAAAAGTGAATATTAATTTACAAGTAGCAGCCTAACGAACACAAAGGAATTCAAACAGGAGACAGAAGTTACAGATGTTCTTTACATGCAGCGACCATAACTAAATACTTTGATAAAATCCTAGCACAAACCACAAAAATCCAATATATCTAGAATACTATTTTCAACTTTTCTCATCTATTTTATCTTCTTTTTTTCATAAGAAAGAGATATACATCATGCTGTCTGCCTGCTACACCGTATCAGCGTAGGAACCCATTTTCATTTTCCACTGCGTCTGACAAAGGAGTTGAGAGATCAAACTTCATTTCATTCCTACAAGTTTCATGAGAAGCTGTGACTAGACAAGGGGAGAGCAATCTGAATTAGCGTCTCATTAAGTAAAAATGTAAGGTTAGCAGTCATCTATTCCCTCTGGCTTGCTGACTGGGCCATTCAGCATACATGTAGGTCAGAAACAGCCTCAGCAAGATCAGCTCCCCTCCTCTGATAATTAAGAGAGATGGAGGAGACTTCCAGGGTGATTAGGAAAGATCCTGGGAGAAAAGGACAGCAGAGGTAAAATGTAGGTGTTGCAACGCGAGATGAGAACAAGGGATGCCAAATGTGGAGCTGGGATTATTGCAAAGATATGGTGCTGGGGGCACAGGACACAAAGGTTCACTCGTTTTTCTGCTCTTGAAAAATCCTGTTATTTTTAGTGCTTATGGCTGAATTCAAAGCCAGCTGAACTCAGAGGGAAGATTTCCACTGAACTATTTTTGTGGGGATAGGACAAAATACACTTAGTTCTCATAACTGCTCCTCTGAATCTAACAAGAGTAATTGATGCTGCTTCCTTCTATCTCAGCTATGTACATCTCTTACAAGAATAGTACACACACCCCATATACTGAAATACTTCTGTATCTCCACAAGAAAAGCTAATTAATAGAGGAAAAAGATGGAGAATCAACTACAGTGAAGATTTACAAAAAGTCTGCACTTCTGCTAAACTGCAGTCCAAATCTGATTTGGCAGATCGCTTCACCCATAAAAAAGGCACCTGATGCTAAATTTCAGTGAAATGTCAGTATGATGGGAAGCTGCATTTGTAGATAGATTGCTGTTTGCTGTTGTGTAAATGTTACGTTTTCTTTCGCAGAAAGTTAGTATTTAATTTCTGTTATTGAGATTGCTGGTGAAATGCATATTTTGGAGTAAGGTCCGAGATTGTCTGTTATGACGCAAGACATTTATAGTACTTGCAAAGTCACATACATACATTAGATACTATATAGCTCTAAGAATAGAGAGAAAACAGGTGCTACCCTTTACTAATTATTTTCACACAGCTAAAGATTTAGTTTTATCAACATATTACTAGGTAAGCACATTATTGCCTCTCTGCAGCAAAAAATGTTTTTATAGCAGAAATTTTCAGTATGGATAAAAATAAACCTAGAAAAAAACCTTAGGAAAATGCTAAGAAAATTCAGAGATAATTGCATTTAAAGCTCATTATTGAACATAAACTAAATCAACCAGGAATACTTCTCATCACATTTATTTAATATTGCAATTCAGGATAACTGAAAAAATAAGAAGCCACAGAAGGGGCCCATGAGCGTAAAACATAATAACTCTCTAAATATGCTCAGCTACCTCTTCCGATGAGTACATCATTTACCATTTTAAATGTTACTGTCATCCAGTCAAAATCATAACAGGTACTATTTGTAGCTTAGTTGTACTAAGAGGAAAATGCATAGTAGATATTTAATGATTTTTCCCAAAATCTCTTTTAAAAAAAGGGGAAGAAATACTGAAAAAATAACTGAAGAGTATTTTGCTACTGAAAGATGTAATTTTTTTCTCTCTCTCTTAAGAGAAGCATTTCCAATAACTTGCCTTCATAGGATTGCAATTATACCTGAATTTCAGACAAATTAACAGTTTGTGGGAAAGACAGTGGAAAATATACTTGCAAACTTTTGGATACTGACACTGGCAAGACATCAGAGGAAACAGATTTACTTTTCTAAGTTAGTCTCTTGCTACCCCTTTCTTATAGAATCTTGAGATCTAAAAATGTTGATGTTTTGTGAATTTGTGCAATGAAGATTCAATTCTTTCACATGAGATTTAAACAGAGGAGAGGACTGACTAAAATGATGAAGATTTAATATTATTTTCATATTTTTAAAGAATAATTTAATTCGTTTATTTAGAAAGATCAGTATTTTACCACCTTCTGGGAAGGAGCAATTTGTGAGCAGTGCAATGAAAGCCTGTTTTTTATAGAGTGACATCTTACAGTCCTCACCCCCTTGCAAATTAATGTCCCTTTCAGTGTCTTGAATTTCTTCCAGGGTCATTAAACACCTCCCAGTACTCTCAGCTCTCCAGGTCACTGACCTGCAACTTCACTGGGATGCATTGCATGCCAGGGCTTCTCCTAAACTAAGTACGTGCTGGCTGGACGGCAGGTACATGCCTTATATTTGGCCAGCTGGCTGACCAGAGATGCTGAAGCCGTAGTCTGCTGTTCAGCAGTGGGATTGACTGATGGTTGTCTGACTCCTCCAAGAAGTTCTAGATACCCACTTAGTTTTCCAATTACTAAAATTGTCTAATGGGTTTAAAAAGGTATCTGGAGATATAGAGAAGGAAAGGAAAACAGAATAAAAAAGAATAAACAGACAAGCATGACTGCATAAGATATGATAATTCTTACAAAATTAGTCTTTAAAAATATGAGGAAGAACTCCCAAGCATCACAAGTACTTGGAAAGGGATATCCCTGCAGAATTAACTGCTTAGGGCTGCAGAGACTAACTTGAAATAACGGTCTAAAGGAGAGGTATGTTCTGCCTAAATAGTAGGATTATAGTCTTAGTGATAAGGGCTGTGAGCTAGAGAAGAAGTATGTGAAACTACAGACACACCATGGACTGAATTCTTAAGAGTGTACAGAGAAATACTGGGTTGGCTACATATAATTGGGATCTTCTGTTCTCTGTGTTTCTACTATTATAAATATTATTAGCAGATGGCAACTAAACTGTGGGTACATGAACAACGTCCGTCCCTGTTGGTTTTGGCTTTCAGACAGATTTCTGAAATTGCACGTCCAAAACAGGACTGTGGATCACCAACGTGTCCCCAGAGACGTGCCCATGGACGGTCTGGGACTTGTGCAATAAAAGCCAGGACACAGTAAGACTGGCCAGCATGGAGCTGAACACAGGCTACCTTGTCTCACACAGATCTGCGTGCAAACAGCCACCCATGGCTCCAACCCTCACAGGGCTGCCAATACCTGGCCTCCTCGAGGGCCCACAAGGAATCAGTCTCTTGTCTTACCTGAAAACACTCTTGATGGTTATATTTGACTTTTAGTCATTCTCTAGCCTTATTATTAATGTTAAGTTTCAAGACAATTGTGAACTATCTTGGAATGCTTAAGTAAAATAAGTTGCTAGAACATTATACAACTCAAGGCTGAACTCAAGCAAGCTTGAAAAAGCTTTGACTCATGCTGGACCGTTTCTGCAGATGTAAACTCATAAAACTGTTATACCAACAACAGAGCGAGAGGCGGGGAAGACTTCACATCCTCTTCTCAGTTCATCTACATCTTTGAATTTTAATTAATTCACCGATTTTTCTTTAAATAACTTCTACCAACTCTGTCTACAGTCCTTCTCTACTGCGTATTAGTGTGGATAATTCTCGATAGTCATTACACATTTACGTTAAACATCAATCACAGACTTTTGTAGAGATTTATCAAGTAGCCTAAGAGATTGAGATACGTATTTTCTGTTTATTTAACCAGGCATTGTGCATCAAAATCCCCCAAGGTGGCTTTAACTATGTTAGCAAAAACTGTATTTGTGATTTAATATAAATATGGAATGACTATGGAGAACTGTAGAAAAATATCTGCTTCATCTGTAATGCCCTCCTGTATTTTGGTTTTTAATTTGTGCTCTTTCAACCAATCACTTTTATCAAGCATATTGCAAAACACACTGCAATATAACAGCACAGTACAAACATGGATGAAGCTAATAAAGAAGAACCTGCTATCAACAGCAAGTGTTATCAGTATTAGATTCCTGCAGTTAATACAGCAGCCTACATGTTAATTGTACCGTTCTGTCCTGAAGAGTCAGTCCCAAAGCACTTAGCAAATTACACTCTGAAACTGCTTCTGCCTCTGAAACAGAAGCACTGGAGCATCCTCTGTCTTTTGAGCAGGGTCAAAATTCAGCCCTAAGGCACTGCGTGAATGGTGCAGTGAATTGGAGCTGCTTATCTCTACAGGCCTGGACTAAAATTACTAGATTAGAAATGGGGGGCAAGGAGGGTGGGGGGAATTTATGTGATGATCTCATTTTAGTGCATAGAAGCTTTTTGACTAACTCACAAAAAACAAATGTCCTAGTTTCATCTAACTGTCCTGTTTTGATTATCTGCCAGGTTACACGTTATACTGATTCCTACCTGGGACCTTCATTCAGTATTTTCTTTGGAGTCGAAAGGGACAGTTAAACCCTCAGGCATTTGGGTTGTTTTTAGGTTTGGATTTATTTTATTTTTTTTACAGCCTTACCTATCTATTCTTCTGTTAGAGAAGAAGCACAGTTAAAAGACCCCCCCATACCAAGCAGGTCATACTCAACTATTGCAATGTGCTGCCTTCTGCAGGGATGATGAACAGTCAA
Organism: Lepidothrix coronata; assembly: GCF_001604755.1. Lineage (NCBI taxonomy): Eukaryota > Metazoa > Chordata > Aves > Passeriformes > Pipridae > Lepidothrix > Lepidothrix coronata. Next base: position 3,044,005 of record NW_016690248.1, on the reverse strand, counting down.
GAAGGACTTAAGGTTACAGTCATGAAGATTTTCTTATTCTGAAAATACTTTGTCGAATTACAACAATGTAAAGACAAGTTTAAAACCACTCCCACACTATCTATGCCCTCTTCATTTCTATCACAAAGTCTTGGGAGAGTTTTCCCTTAGACCACAGTGAAAGCATGATCAAGTTTTTTCAAGGTGGATAAATGAGTGTACAACTCTTTGCATCCTTTGTAGAGTGCAGTCCTACAATTGTTCCTATAAACCACTGTGGTCACAGGCTTCCGTCTGTGTACACAGGACATGTCCTGGAGACCAGGCTAAGTTTTGCTTACAGCGTGGACAGTCGGTTTGGTCTTACTCCTAGTTCCAATCTGGAACAAGTCACTTTGCTTGAAATCAGAAACTGATTTGCATCTCCATTTTGTGTCTTCTTATAGCAAGGAATTGATGGGTGTGCTTGTGAATCAGAATGTTGGGAGGATTCATTTTTTTTCTGGTGAAATCATAAATAATTGTTCTCCTCCACAAAGAAGAATCAACCTACGTTTCCTGAGCACTTGCAAAACGCTTTTTCCAGATTCCATTACATAGCTCAATTTTGGAAAGTTCTTAATATCTCTGGGTATAGGAAAAACATATAAATAGAGGGTTTCTGACATTATATTTTTCATTTTCTGAGCGCTATACTTGCAGTATTTTTTTGATATAGCTTTCAGAATATCACTGTCAGGGAAGCACCCAAAGCAAAAATAAGAAAACAGGATTCCTTCCTATATGCTTCAGGGAAACACAATTTCTAATTATTCTAACAAGTTTCAAACTCAGACATCCTTCTGAACAGTCACTATCTTAGCTTAATCACCAGAAAAGCCTGTACCAGCTAGTAGCATGCACCGAGTCCCACTGTTGCAGTCTTGCACTACTGCCTATAACCTGCATCCATCAGGCAAGAGGGAAGGTGCAAGACCCTTGCATCACAGATACAGAAGCAGGGAGCACCACAGCCCCTAGCTGTGCTAAACCCAGGTCAGAGCACTCAGCATCTGTAGGCCTGGTCTGTGCCCTTTGTGCCCTCCAAGCCTTCCCACAACAGCATGAAGAACTGACACAAGAGACTAAATCTGAACAGGAGTGTAAATCACTCCCTTCCCCCTGACACCAGCACATTAAGATGAAATGCAAAGCCCGGTTGTTTTGTTCAGCTGCTCCACACCACACAGAGACATGGTTTTTCATTTACTTAAAAAACCCACAGCAAAAATTCAAACACAATTGGCAACTCACCCAAAGTGGCTGGCTAAACTCATGGAAACGCAGAAGAGGAAGAAGTTTTTGATCATGATAAAGTCAGAGACCATCCCATTGTCCATTCCAGAGGAGAAAAGGAATGCAGGTGGTTGCTTTGGTGAAGGTGCAGCTGTTCACTTTGTTCTTATGCTGCAACAATACAAAAAAATTTGAAAATTATTGCACGGACAAAAAGCGGGATAGCTGAGTTCAGCTAACACCGCATCTTCTGCTATCTGCGTTTCTCACAAACTTATCTAGGCTTATGTAAACATCAGCTGTTTATGTAAAGTTGTATGTCTTCAAGGACATGTTTTACCTTCTGCTGACAGCAAACTGCAAAACAGGAAAAATTCTTTGTGGCCCAGTTTTCTGTTGTATAAGTAAGTAAAGAAAAAGTCACCATTTTCCAAATGCCAATTTCAACCCTTTACCTATTTCAACAACTTCCACATGCCTGCAAACCCAGGGCTGTGTGCAGCCTCCGCATCCTTTGCTTTCATCGCAATTTTTTCCCATTAAATACCCAGCTTCCCTTTCCAAAATCCCAGTTGAAATGCCAAGAAACACCTACTGCTTCTTGGAATTCATGCTGCTGATGCACAGCTTAGCAAAAGGAGGGTGGGTTGCTGGGGGTGGGGGGAGAGGGTAAAAAGTGACCTTCCCCTCAAAGGCACATAAACCTCACGCTAGCATGAAGAATGACAGTAATGTAGCTGCTCCAGTGAATGCCGCTTTCTGGATACCTGCCTCAGCGACCAGATCACCAATTTCAGCATTGTGCACTAACGTTTTCCTCTGTGCCCTATTAAAAACAAAACAAACAAAAAAAACCAAACAAAAAACCCAAAACCACAACAACCCGCCTCCCCAAATAAACACCAAAACAAAGCCCAAACACACAAACAAAGGAAACACTGAAAACCCAACAAAAAACCCAAAACAGACCCCAAAAACACACCTTGAGGGGAATTGGCTGGATTTTCCACCTGAACCCTGTGCCCCCGCGCTATATCGCTCAACAACTTACTCTCCCACCCCGCCGGCTAGGCAAGACACCCGAAGCAAAAGCCGTCCCCCGGGGCTCCCCCCGCCCGGCCCGCGCTGCCCCGCAGCGGGTCCCGCTATCTCTGCGCCGCTCCCTACCGGGCACTGCGGGGCCGCCGCTCCCTTCTGAGCACCCGCAGCCCTGGCCCGCCCGCACCTGTCCGGGGACCGCCGCTCACTCGCCGCCGCCGCCCGGGCACTGCGCCCCGGGGCGCCGCGCACCGCTCCGCAGGGCTCCGCGGACGGGGACACCTGCCCGCCCGCCCCGCCGCCCCTGTCCCTCTTCCCTCCCCGGCGCCCGCGAGGCCCTCGGGCTCGCCCCCGCCCCTCCCGCCGGCCGAAGTTTCCCGCGGCCATGTGCGCGGCAGTGTCCGCCCGGGGGTCCGCGGCCGGGGCTCCCCGCCGCCCTCCGTCCGCCCGGCCGGGCGCGGGAGCCCGGCGCTTACCAGCCGCCGGCGGGGGGACGAGGGCGAGGGGGCGGTGTTTGCCTGAAAGTTGCGGAGCGGCAGCGGGAGCGGGAGCGGCGGCGCTGCCTCCCGGCCGCTGCCAAGCGCGGCCCCGCCGCAGCGCCGCGCCCGCGCCACCCCCGCGCCGAGACCGCGGCCGGGAGCGCGGGGAGGTGTGCGGGGCGCGCCCGACCCGCGGGGACCTCCCGGGAAAAGGCAGCTCCCGGAGCCGTCGCAGCCCCGGAAGGCTTCAGCGGCTCCCTGGGCTCCCCGCGCCGAACTCCCGGGAGCAGGTCCCACCGAGCGTCCCACGGGCCTGGGTCCCGGGCGAGTCCGGCCGGCACCGACCGTTCTCGGGGAGCGGGAGCCCCTGCCACAGCCTAGCCCTGCGGGTGTCCTGTAGCCTTGGGGCAGGGGCACCCACCACGCCGGAGGCTTGCCGGTATATATGCTCCTTACACCACACATGTATAATCGTACGTATATATATACACACCCGTACATACCCAGATCTGTATCTATACTCCTCTTCTGTAGCCGATGGACCTGACCTAAACCATCATAGCTCTTAAATGCTGAAGTGGGATTTTCTATCCACAGCATAAACTCTCTTTGTACATCCTCATTATTAGACGTCCAGGGTTTGTATCGGTATTAAAAATTCCAGGAGACTTGCAGTAACTTCGAGGTTTCCTTGTGATTGTGTGTGCTGCTATTCCAGAAAAATGGATGCACTGCTTCACAGCCTCAATAATGGGAGCTTTACACTTGCTACGTGTTCGTCACATATATAATGTACTGCTTGCAGGTGCCTTTCGAGCCATGTGAAAGATGAAATGGGTGTTGTATGATGTTGTATGATGAAATGAGCCCCAGTTCCCGGGGATTCCTTGGGATGCATGCAGTATGCGTGCGCATATTACACATGATAATATATGATTTCAATATATACTGCTGTGATCATACTTTGAAATAACACTGCAAACTTGGTTATTAAATTACCAGATCTAACGAGGTAATGCCTGTCTTTAAGGGAACATTATGGATCAATGAAACATTTGTCTTTTCTCTATATCCATAAAAAAAGCCTGTGAATTTAATCCCTCCACTGAAATCCGTATTGATTCTGTAGCTCATTGCCACAGAGGGTGGCTGCTGTATGTATGCCTAGTCCATGGTATGCACCGTCTAAGTTGAAAATAGGTCCTTAGGAATTTCAGTTTACATTTTTTCCCACCTAACAAAACTAGAAATGTAGCCCCAGGGAGAATTTCTGTGTAAACAAGGGATAATTTTTCTAGTATCAATTGAGTAGCATTTTCTCAGGCAGTTCTTTGTAATTCCCCTCTTCAATATTCCCTTGAGACTTCCCAGGGTTTGGACTAGATGATCTTTAAAGGTCCCATCCAACCCAAACCAGTCTACGGTTCTATGGCTCTGTATGTGGTGCTTAGCTGTGTTCAAGTTTTACAGCAATGATTTATGATCTTAAATGCAGAGCCAATGACATACGTTGTTCTTCGTTGTTCCTTGGTGACTTCAATAAATATGAAGTTGTGAATGAATGTTGCTATCAGAACAGCTTTCTGGATGCTTAAAAATATCTGAGTAAAGTAGTATGAAGCGCCAGTAGTTTCTCATGATAATGTTCTTGCCTAGGAGCGTTTAAATCACATTTTCTACAGTGCTTTCATTTCTGGTACGAACTATTTATATCTCCATATAGGTGATGCTGTAAAAATATGTGAGCTTTAAATAATTTTACAAAAGCGAGACACAGGAATATAAGCCTAGACTTTTGTGCAAATGGGAAAGAGCTGTGTGCTCTGGCCTCTTGCTCCAGCTCCCCAGTGAGCAGTGCCTCGGTTCCTCTGACTAGTTCCATCTTCTCCACGAAGCCATATGCTGCAGATCTGCTTCTCAACAGCAAAGGCAGGAAGCGCTTAGGAATCAGGGGAGCAGAACAGCAAGAAAATGTTAAAGGAAAGCTTAAAGAAAAGAATGGTAGAATCACAGAACATTTGGGGTTGGAAAGGAATCTTAGAGATCACCTAGTTCCACCCCCCTGCCATGGGCAACAACGCCACGAAAACGCCTTACTCGGCGAAGGGGCGAGCTGAGGAGTGCGGGTGTCACGCAATCCGGTGCCGCCCACGCCGCGCCGAGCCCACCTGCTCCTCCTGCCGTGTCACTGTCACTGCGGTGGGCGACCTCAGCCAAGGGCTGCTGTTCGGGCCACCGCCGCCGGAGGGCAGCACAGCTCCACACAAGCGGCCGGGGACAGCGCGGGGGGCTTGGGGAGCCGGGCAGCGCCCGGCGTGTCACGTACCGGGATGCTCAAACACTGATCGCGTAGGTTTTCGGGCTGGATCCCGGTAGGACGGTGGCTTTGGTCTGTGATAGCAGTTATTGCCAGCAATAGAGAGATCGCTACTTTGAAGGCAACGGTTTTGTACATATCTTCCGCTTCTTCAGGCACTCCTTTCTGATTCACATTCCCTCTGTTTGTAATCCTTATCCTCCTTGTCACGTTTGAAAGGATATGTTGAATTTAGTATGTAAAACAATTACTTTTTATTGGGGTCAGGAAAATGCTTTGGTTGGTTGGTTGATTGTTCTCTGTGCTGGTGTTTAGCAACAGCCAGCACGGCCATTCCATACTGTGATTTTTCTTCAGATTTGGTAGAAATTTTGTGTGGTCCCTCTCTGACATTTCTCCTCCCTACTTCATTAAGTAGTGTTGCTTATTTGTAGGGACGAATGTATTTGGGCTAGATCATTCTCTACATGGTACTGAAACAATAGTGCAGGCAAATTGGGCTGTGATTTTTACTGTGGTACACACTTGGGAGCTCACTGGGAAATGCACACCAACCCCTAACACTGACACTCTGTGTTAGAAAATGGTTTGTTTTGCCAGCAGCCAAAGGCATCTCTGTAACTGATCAAGTCATTCCTTCTTCCAAGAGAGCTACAGAAAACTCATGAACTGTATGAAGGTGTCAGAATTGAGCCAAGTAAGCTCTTCAAAGATATTCTCTTCTACCAAAACAATTCACTTCTGACATCTAGGTGGAGAGGACTGCCTGTTTTCTTGAAATCTTCTGCCTTTGGCCTCCTAGCTAAGACTCCACAAAAGGCAGCACTTGGAATAGTGACTTTGGTGATACAAATCCTTTTCCAATAGAGAGCAGTCTGAATTCATCAGTCATTGAAGGAATCCATAATCATCAGCTAATACTGACTCAGCCACTCTCAACATAGAAACTGGATCTGAACAAAAGGTGAAAGTCTTGTTTTCACTCCTTTCTTTAACAGTATCTGTAAAAATCACAGTCAAGAGGCTTTTACTCAGCCCTGGTGAGTGCTGGGTCCAGCTTTGGACTCCCCCGTATGAGAGAGACACGGACATAGTGTAAAAAATCAATCAAAGGACTAAGAAGACTATTTAAGGACAGGAGCATCTCTTCTATGAGGAGGGGCAGAGAGAGCTGGGACTGTTCAGCCAGGAAAAGAAGATGCTCAGGGGGGGAACTTATCTGTGTGTATTAGTACCCGAAGGCAGAGGGCTGAAGAAGAGGGAGACAGACTCTGCTTAGTGATAGCCACTAACAAGTATGTAAGTCTTATGAGGAGCGGCTGAGGAAGCTGGGGTTGTTTAGCCTGGAGAAAAGGAGGCTCAGGGGAGATCTTATCGCTCTCTACAGTTACCTGTGGTCAGGTGGGGGTTGGTCTCTTCTCCCAGGCAACAAGTGACAGGGTGAGAGGTTCAGGTTGGACATCAGGAATAATTTCTACACAGAAAGGGTTGTTAAGCATTGGAACAGGTTGCCCAGGGAAGTGGTGGAGTCACCATCCCTGGAGGTGTTCAAGAAATGACAGGATGTGGCACTTAGTGCCATGGTCTAGTTAACAAAGTTGTGATCAGTCAAAGGTTGGACTTGATATCTTGAAGGTCTTTTCCAGCCTAAGTGATTCTGTGAATCTGGGACAGGGCAAGGTACAGTGGGCACAAGTTAAGAAACATGATATTCCATCTGAACACAAGAAAACACATTTTTATTTTGAGAGTGGTCAAACACAGGAACAGGTTGCCCAAAGATGTTGTGAAGTCTCTGTCTGTGGAGACAAAACCTGAAGGTAAATGATCCCAGGAAACCCACTGTAACTGACCCTGCTTGAGCAGGATGTGGGCCTGGCTAATCTCCAGAGGTGCCCTCTAGCCTCAACCATCCTGTGATCCTGGAAGCTATGAAAACTGTGTTAGCCTGTGAAACTCTCTGTTACTTTCCCCAAACTATTTCCCAATTGTATCTGATAGTGAAATGATACAAACAACCTTGCTGATGTGAGAAGTAATAAAATCAGATAGACTTTGAGGCATTTGGTGTGTTTCTGAATGATAAAGAGGGATATCGACAGCCTTTTTTCCCTTCATGTACACCCACTCTGTAATGCCATGGACACCATAAAACATGACCAGAGCACTGCATTTCACCTGTCTGATGGGCCACACTGCAGATAGAGCTGCATTTTGGACCTGGTGTTTTGATGGTTTGTTCTGTGCACCCCAGTGGCAATAGGGAGCTACTTAACTGAGTTTCATGAAGGGTGGCTTGGGGTAGTGTAACACTGGGATGGATTGCTCAGAGATGGTCCCTTTTAGTGTGACACAGAAGACATCAGTGGTACCACTGGGAGTGAAAGGCAGGTGACTGTTCCAGCAAAATTCCAGCTGGTTGTGAAAAGTGACACCTTTAACAAGTGACACTGATGCTTCTGCATGCTATTTGTTGTGATATCCAAATCTACAGGTTCAAAGGTCTTAAAAACTTCATCTGATGCTAATCCTGAGCGGGTTGCTTTTTGCATGCATTCAGTTTAGAAATGAATGAAAGGCTACATTTTGTCTTTGGCAGTTCATCCTGTCTGTTATGGGCAATCTCCAGTCCATTTGCACATATTAGACTAACAGCTGAGAGAATATTCAGGGTGTGCCTGAATACTGTTGTCATGGATTTATAGAATGCCCTAAGTTTTAGTGTTTCTGAAAACCACTCTAGGCACCTTACAGAGGTCCCTACTCCAAGATTAGAGCCCTGGGTGCTGGAAGCCCTATTTCTCAAAAGTGGCTGGCAGGAAATATAAATGACTTTCTATCTCTGTTGGATACTTTGCCCCACTAGATCGGAGAAACGATTCCTAGATATACCTCTCTCACTCAAAGGAGTGGAGAACATTTCCAACGTTTTTTGGTCCCTTGTAATGTTTTAATGCTCTAACCCTTGCATTAGAGGGTTAGAGGGGTTCCATCTTTTTCCCCAAACCCACTTCATTGTCTAAGTCCTTACAATTCCCTTCTCCCTTACCAATTCTCTCCTCCCTACAGGTTAACCCAGCTGGTCCAGATCTACACAGTTTAAATTCCACCTGTGTGGCTGAGATGAATTGTAAGTGTTGAAAGCCTAGCACTGGTCAATGAATAGCACCTGGCCAGGGCCAATGGTGGGGTCCATCAGACTCGGTACTGCCCTTGCAGCACCTTTGCAGGGAAATACTGCACACAGGCAGGTTTTGACAGTTCACTCGTATCAGTTCAGCTTGTCAGTGAGGTAGCCCTTTTTTCCTCTGCCCTGGAAAAAAGAATTTCCTCCACACCAGTGGATAGTAATGTGAAGTCAGAGCATGGGGTCAAACTTGATTGCAAATGTTTTTCCCATGGAAGAATTGTGGTTTTATTCATATTCTTGCTAGGTTCAGATGTGAAATCTTCTCCGTGTTCCTACAGTCTGCCAAAGTCTGCCCTTTAGATACAAACCACAAAAGCCAAAGGGATTTGAAATGCATCCTGAGCTGCTAGTTCACAGTCTTAGATTCAGGAGGTGAAAGGGTCTACCTAACAATAGTCCCTCTTGAATCACACAGTCCACAAATTTTTGTAGCAGTATAAACTGTGACTTTCTGGTTTGCTTTCCTCTTGTTTTGTAAGGATACATGCTGTTTTTTTCTGTGTATTCATAAACTACAGCAAGTCACCTCCTCTGTGAGTATTATATCCCATGAACAAGGGCCTGCTGTTATCTCACCTTAAATCTGTCCCTGGTTTCTTCTTTTGTTGGCACAGTATTTTTAGCAGAAATAAGTCTGTGGATGAGTGAGATTGGCATTGCAAGTGGATGGAGATTTGAAATAAGGGTGTCACTAATCAATGTTCATAACATGATGTTATTTTGGATTTGTTGTCCTTTATCAACAAATTGATTTGATGGACCTATACATAGTGGATACAGGTGTGAGGTTCACACTTTGCCCACCTCTGAGCTGGACCAATTACAGGTTTCCTGCTTTGCAACCATAGACATTGTCCTAATAATATGGGAATTACAGTGCAAATAGGTGTACTTAAACTTCTTCACAGGCCTAGCGAGAAGCAGCCGTATTCAAAAGACAAAGTTAGCAAACAGAAGAATATTTTGTCTTCTCAGTCTGTGCTTTACTCAGCAGCAGCATTGTATCCTGACATTCCCACGTGATTGCCTCTGAATCTTCCAGCTGTCCAGAATTTAACTTTTAGACATGAAATATATAAACCATACTTTTTTTTGCATAGAAAGAGGCAATAATATAAGGGATGAATAAGTGTTCTCTAAACATGTAAAGTACTTGTTACTAATGTGTTGAAGTAGATTATATGAAACATTGGTGATACATGCTTGTGTCTAAAACCTTTTAGTTTTCTTGTGTAAGCTTAAGGAGTTTTTTTACACACAAGTGAGCATCAACTCAGAAAACTTCTGAATCAGAATTTTATGATCCCATCATATATAAAATACTTTTGATTAATTTATTCAAAATGGTTAAATTTATGAGTTCGTATTTTAGCTAGTTATAGTAGCAGTTATATCTATATTTGAAAAATAATGGGACATTAGGGTAGCATTTTATATAATCTTTAAGGCCCCAGTTTTCCTGTCTGGTGATTTGGGTGCATCTTTGCTGTATGGCACTGCATGGTGCACTCCTTGTGAGGATAGAGCACATCTTTAATGATACAATTGAGCAAAACCCCATCTAAGTAAGAAAGAACTTTGTGGAGAATGTCTACAACAATTCAACTTCATACATATGACCTTAATCAGGCTTAAACTAGAGCGTAGGAGTTATGCAACAATATTCAAGGCTTTATGCATACGCTACTGTTCATGTAATTCCCCATAACAGGAAGGAGGTAACAAATCTTGCAAGGAACAACACAGAAAGTCATTGAACTAAGAAGGAAGGATCAATTTTGATAAATTCTTTATTAAGTATATATTCAAATATTCATAATGGATGGAAGGTGAATTTACTAATGGACAATGTAGGACTATAGAAAACTAATGTACTAAGTGATGTTAAGGACAGAGTATTTGAAGTTTAGAAATTGGTTAAATACAGACAAGAGGTACGAAAATCTATTTGACATTTGGAGTACATCTCTGAATTTTATTCTACTTACATATGTATGTATACCTCTCTCTCTCTCATATTTAGGTTATAAGCTCTACACATTTATGCATATTCATACATGTATGTACATATCAAGCCTACCTGTGAATTGGGTTTTGGCTATGTAAATTCTAAGATAAGATTGGATTAGTATGTTTTAAGTTGTTGTGATGAACTCAGTTCTTTTTTGGCTGCTATAGTTTCCGTATTTATTGCATTTCCCTGTATTGTTTATATGTGTGCTGGGCTACTGACAGAACTCATTATTTCTGCTTCTGATCAATATAGGTAACTGTCAAAGATGCCAAAAAATATTAATATCCACTTCCGTAAAATTTCACATAAGCCTTCCAGTTACCCTGTAATGATTCATTACAAAAATTAGCTGCTGCTACAGAAAAATACATTAATGTATACCATTTGGAAATCTGTAGACACAACTTACATTTATTTTAGGATTTGCAATGTGCTGATTTTCAGGCTGAATTTATTGGCAAGGGTTAGGTGGGAATAAATGTTCTCAACAGTTCCGAATGCCATTAAATGTGAGTTCTGTTGTATAGATTCAAGTGATATAATTAATAAAATTCCAAGAAAAATGAAATTTTAAATTGTTTTATCTAGAATTAGCTTTTGCAGAAATTGAACCGAGCTACTAAAAAAAAAAAAAAGTAAAAAGAAAAGGAAATAACCTGAAAGTATGTTTTGAAAAATATATTGATGGAGATTTCACAATGATCTATATATAACACTACAGGATATTAAATATTAATGATTGAACTATAGCAACCATCACCGATGCAGGTGATGCCAGTCCTACAGCTTTGTAGGAAAAGGTTTTGTCAGTTCCAGTGCAGTACAATTCAGACAGATAAAAATAGTAACATATGTATTTGAGTCAATAAGCCAGATTTTCATGCAGTATAAATTGGCCAAGTGAAGGGCAGCAAAACTACACCCATGCATCAGCTGAGGTTATGCCTGGAGTGTGACCCAGCAATTATGATTAAGTCAATGAGAGTTTGTTTGAATCTGAAGAATGAGATTTGGCACAAATATTAAATAGGGGCATTTTTTTTTTTCATTTTAGTAGAAATTTATTCAATGAAAAATGCAAGTGGCTTGCTCACAAAACCACTGCAGAGCAGGCTCAAATTTGCCAATTTGTATTAGTCAGTGGAAAAAAGTAGACTCAAACGCTAGAGTTAATGAGCATGTTTGTTTCAATATTTCTAAAAATGTTAGTAGGATGGAAGAGGAGGATACAGTTGCAGAAAGAATTAAGAATAGCTTTGAGGAGTCATGCTCAACCCATGCTTCGGACATTCCCTTGGACTGTGAGAAAGTCAGATTAACTCTTTGCTATGGGCAGTCATTTTCTATTTGGCCATAGGGAATTTTTTATGGATTTTCCTTGTTCTCTCCTCATAAACTGTTCCACTTATAAAGATGAGTGAGTGTTCAGCATATTTATGCTGAATGTAGCGGATCCAAGTTCATTCCTGGATGCAGAGTGTTTTTTTTCACTACTTGTGCTGTAGCTTTTGAAGGAAGCAAACAGGCATATGAACTGGAGGGACAAGGCAGCACATTATCCAGGTCCCCTGGCGGCACATTTATTGTGTCTGATCCTTCTTTAAAGTCCACAACAACTCTATTGGCTGCATATTTTTGAGAAACAAGACTCCTTGCATAAGTAAGATAAGCTGGATTCATCACCCTGCCTTTCACCTTTAGTAACTGAAAACTAGTTTCAAGTTTGGGGCCATATATTTTGAATGGATCAGGCTGCTTGTCAATTATCTACAAGAAACTTTACCTGTTTGTCTAAACAGATCACTTGTGGATGCAAGGAGCTAACACCTGTATTAATTTTAGCAGACAAAGAGTGGGAATGGTCAATAAACATAGCATCTCAGTTGCACAGAAGAGGATCAAAAGAATAGCTTCAAAGAGAAAACAGTGACTTAAATAAAATATGACCACTAGAATGATTGCAGTTTGATCTACTGGTATCATCGCAGTTTACTAAAAAGAAAAAAAATGAGAGCCATCAAATGTTAATCAGATGCTTTTTGCGTAGAGAATGCTGGAGCAGAATCCTGGGTATGTCCAAGACAGCAGGAGGGAAGGAGTTTCAGATGAAGAATCCAAGAAAAGAGACATTAAGCCTGACAGTCTTCCACTCCTACTGCATTTCATCATAAAGTGCCATTTTGTTGAAATCAGATTGTGGTGCTTTTATCACAGCTTTTTGAGTTCCGGTATCTACACCACAGAAAAGTAAATTACACACCCTGGAACCACCAGCACCCCACTAGCTAAGGCATCACCCAGGCACAGATGAACCAGGTTCAAAACCCTTTTGTAAACACTGGACTGAAGTATTAGTCTCTTAATGTGAAGATAAATCCAAAATTCTGGAAGCTGACTTTCAACTGCATGTCTTATTTTATGGATGACCAGCTTGAGCTGCCCAAGGTTTACAGAGCTCTTGCAGTGGTAGTCAAAGTTGGTGAGAGCTGTGGTTTCTCAGCACCTCTGACTGCAAGGCTGTGCAGTCTCCAGTAAAGTGCACAGGGTTTCAAGCCATGAATTTTAATCCTTGCTCTGCCACTAATTCACTGTGTAGCTCCAGGCAACTCCCTATCTCTTCAGCTGTAAAATGGGAATAATAATAATGGTTTCCTATCTTTCGGCAGCAATAAATTCATCTATGTTCTTGAGGCATGCAAATACTACAGTGATGAGTGGCCCAGAAAAGACCATGAAAAAATGAATAATTCTGTATTTACTGTGGGCTTTGGGTGTGCAGTAAATAAGGTACTGTTAACTGGCTGGTGAAGATTACTTTTCTAAATAGCTGCTTATTCAGTAGGTAATGTGTAATCAGTACCTACTTATTCTGTGTAATGAATGATAAAGGATTCCTTGGTGGAAAAAAGGGAGGGAAAGACACATTTCAAGAAAAATCTTAATAGTGATTTACAGGAAAGTACAGTTAGGAGTTCATCATCCATTTATGTTCTAGTGTTCTTCAGCTTTAAAGCTCTTGATTTTGGCAGCCACCATAACGTTATTCTGAGGCAATTGTCTTCTGTGCAGGTACATGATTAGGTATAATAACTTGTTCCCTACTGTAAGAACAGGGACAATTTACTCAAAAATAGCATTTTGACTGTGCACATCTATCATTCTTCATGTGCAATTACTTCTGTCTGAAAACCAGGAAAAACAAATATGACCTCTTCATTTTTTTTCCCAATGGCTTTTCTGATCACACCATCATATTTCCACTCTTATATTGCATTTTTCTGAGTTCTCAGATTAGTTTCAGGGTAAGCAACCTGTTCAATTTGTTACAGTGTCTCTCTCTTTGTACACAAATAAATTTCCCCGAAAGGGCTCCTCTTGTAACAAATACATTTTTAATGTTGAAAGTAGCAAGGAAAAGAATGAAGACACAAAGACCACTGTACAAGGTGGTATGCTAACACTTCAATTCTAACTTTATTAGAGTAGTCTGAGCATGTTTATCCTGCAGTTTAAGTGCTTATTAGACCATTGCTATCACATCTGTTAAAAGGATGTGCAATCTGCAAAACAAGCGGCCAAATGTACCTTTACAATTACATTGTTCAGAGATCTGTACTGTCATTCTGCCTGGGCAGAGGAGGGAAGAGAAGTGCATGTTGTCTACCTTGTCTTCAGCAAGGCGTTTGTCACTGTCTCCCATAAGATCCTCATAGGTAAGATCAGAAAGTGTGCATTAGATGTGTGCACAGTGAGATGGATCAAGAACTGGACAAACAGCAGAGCTCAGAGGGTTGTGATCAGCAGCACAGAGTCCAGTTGTAGGCCTACAGTGAGCAATGTTCCTCGGGGGTCAATGCTGGGACCGGTCTTGTTCAATTTATTCATCAATGACCTGGATGAAGGGATGGAGTGTACCCTCAGCAAGTTTGCTGGTAATACAAAACCAGGAGGAGTGGCTGATACACCAGAAGGCTGCCAGTCAGTGAGACTTTGACAGGATGGAGAGTTGGGCAGGGAGGAACCTAAAGAAGTTCAATAAAGGCAAGTGTGGGATCCTGTACCTAGGCAGGAATAACCCCCTTCCCCAGTACAGGTTGGGGGTTGACCTGATGGAAAACAGCTCTGCAGAGAAGGACCTGGGGTTCCTGGTGCACAACAAGTTGCCCATCAGTCAGCAACATGCCCTTGTGGCCAAGAAGGCCAATGGTATCCTAGGATGCACTAGGAATAGCAAGGCCAGCAGGTCAAGAGAGGTAATCCTGCCCTCTACTTAGCCCTAGTGAGTTTGCATTGGGAGTACTGTGTCCAGTTCTGGGCTTCCCCATCCAAGAAAGACAAGGAACTAATAGAGTGGGTTCAGCAAAGGGCTATGAAAATGATTAGGGAATGGATCATCTCTCTTATGAGGAAAGGCTGAGGGACCTATGTCTGTTTAGCCTGCAGAAAACTGAGAAGGGATCTTATCAATGCATACAAATATCTTAAGGTGGGTGTCAAGAGGGTGGATCCAGACTCTTGTCAGTGGTGTCCAGCAGCAGGACAAGGGGCAATGGGCACAAAGAAAAGCACAGGATGTTCCATCTGAATATAAGGAAGATGTTTTTACTTTGAGGGTGACAAAGCACTGGAACAGGCTGCCTAGGGAGACTGTGGAGTCTCCTTCTCTGGAGATATTCAAAACCTACCTGGACGTGATCCCAAGCAACATGCTCTAGGTGGACCTGCTTTAGCAGGAGGGTTGGACTAGATGATCTCCAGAGGTGCCTTCCATCTCCAACAATTAATTCTGTGACTGTTTTTGTATTTGATGTGTTAGTGCAGCAGTCCACTGATGTGTCTCATTTGAGTATAGTTTTGAGTCATACTTATTTTTCTATGCAGATGCTCTTCCAAGACAGAGTATGCATAGATTTGTTAGTCTGATCTGCACTCCATTTGGTGAGGCTGTATTCAAAATTAGGACATATTGAATTAGAATCGTGGTATTTGCAGTAGACTTGATATAACAGAATCATCCACTGCATAATACAGCCTTTCAACATATCTGATAAAGGAACATATTTTATTGTAATCTAACTCTACACATTTCTAGACATTTGCTTGATGTTTTTAAGTGTGATATTTGAGATCTACTTAAGATTAAAAGAATATACTGCATAAAACAATGTGCTATATGGCCTAAAAGGATATTTAAATTTATATCTTAAAATAATTTTTTTTCTTGCAACTTATATTAAGAATCTTCATGAGCAAATATTTTGTAGTGAATTATTGCCATTAATGCTTCTTTACACACCTTGATCTTATGAACTGCATACATGATTTACTCTGGATATGTGAAAATATTGCAACTGAACCCATATGCAAAGTTATAGCAGTGATTAAGTCAGTAGAAACATGTTTGCACACTCTGTCCTGTAGGTTTTTACTTTTCACTTTACAAATAGTGCTACCAGCGCTGAGCGGGATACAAACAATAGGCACAGAATTATTGTTAGGGATTGCTGTTACCTCTAGTCACTTATGAATTAAACATCTGCTGTCTCACATTGAAAAAGTTTTTAAAATAGTTTGCATATAAAAAGGATTACTGAAAAAGATATTTCAGCAAAGAAATCTTTAGCATGTTGCGAGCACCACAGCCTTGCTGCTCAGTAAAAGTGTGCCAGAAGTACATCGCCCTTTGCATTGTTGTCTGACAGAATCTGATGGCCTAAATTTAATTTAATATCTTTTGCTTGGTGGTTCCTTTCAGCTAGGTCTACATCCTCAGAGGCACCTAGGTATTAGAAAACATAGTAAAGTAAGTGGAATGTGGATTATTTGAATGTGGGTTTTCATGTAGGTTCCCTCATGAAAGAGAAGCCAGTTGAAAATGTGCTTATTCTTTAACCACTGAAGAACTCATTGGAAAAAGTCTCCTACCATGATCTCCCACCAAAACTGTGGTCACTGAAATAATGTTACTATTGACAGGTAGGAGACGAACATAATTGCAACAAGCAGAATTTCAGCAGGGACCATGCTAAATATAAAGAACTCAGTGCTAGAATATATCAAAATGATTGTAACCTGGATGTACTTGGAGTTAAACATAAAACTCTCATCTTCTTGGAATAGCACCCTGATGCTTGTAATCAAAATCAAATTGAAACACTAATGTCGGTTTCTCGGTGTGAGGGAAAGAGATTAAGGGGAATGAGAGATCACTGTCATCTTTCATATCACAGAAGGTACTTTGAAAAGGTCACAGTGACACCAGGGAAAAACCTGAATGAAGAAAGAATGTACCATCTACCACTACTTCAGCACCAGCTGTATTGTAGAGCTGTGAGCCAGAACTGCAAGCAAGGTTATAACAAGAATGATGTCTAAACTCAACAGAATCTGTGGTCACAAGCAGCAATTATGCAATTGTGGCTGCACATAGGTTTATGCTTTAAAGACAAGAATTAGCTGTGGAAAGGAGCTTGACAATAGAAGTTTTGCCGTGTAAGTGTTTTCATTGAGATGCACGCAGAGAGTTGAGTATGTTTGGAAGGCCAGACTGGGGTGACAGCGTGAAAACCTGAGCAATGCTCCATATCATATAAATGACCTGAATCATTCATAAGATTTCCTATCTTAAAAAAAATAAACAAACAAGAAACCAAATATGGTTGCTAGTACTTGCTGTTAGGCCTTCAGACACCTTCATAAATAGTGAAAGCCTTCCCTCTCATTCTCTCTATTGCATGTAGGCACTCCAAGGTACTGGTAACTTTGCAAATGTGGGTAATTTCATTTGTCTTATTTTTAATTATTATTTTCCTTGCAATTTTTCCTTAAATCTGTTTCTCCAGTGGCTAAAAGTTTAATGATTACCATCCCATTAGGGAGGACCAAGAAGATGGCTTCAGCATTATTTATTTATTATTCTTTTTCTTAGCTGGAAATTGAATTATCTACTCCCTATTTAAGACCCTTCTAATTAAAATGTCAGTTACCATGAACTAAATGTTCTTTAATAGCAGCATTACAGATATTCTTTGATAGTAGCAGTGCATAGCTGGCTAGCAGAACAGAATAGGAAGAGAGGGCAAAAAGCAAATTCAGGTGTAGAATTGTGCACGTATATACATGGAAACAGATAAGCACCTAACAAGAACAGAGGGATTAATCCTCAGTGGACAGTCAGCAATGTGCTCAAATCTTTCTCAGTGACACTCCTGAATGACAGGAGGGATGCCATCCAGAGGAACTTGGACAAGGTCAGGAAGTAAGCCCATGGGGGCCTAATGAGGTTTAACAAGATCAAGTGCAAGGTGCTGCATCTGGGTCAGGGCAACCCCTGGTATCAGTACAGGCTGGGGGATGGACAGGTCGAGAGCAGCCCTGACGAGAAGGACTTGGGGGTGCTGGTGGTTGAGAGGTTGGACCTGACCCATCAATGTGCACTTGCAGCCCAGAAAGCCAATTGTGTCCCGAGCTGCATCAAAAGCAGCATTGGCAGCAGGACGAGGGAGGTGATTCTGCCCCTCTGCTCTCATAAAGCCCCATCTGGAGTGCTACATCCAGCTGTGGGGTCCCAGCACAGGAAGGACATTGACCTGTTGGAGCAGATCCAGAGGAGGGCCACAAAGATGATCAGGGGGCTGGAGCCCCTCTCCTATGAAGACAGGCTGAGAGAGTTTGAATTATTTGGCCTGGAGAAGAGAAGGTTCCAGGAAGACTTCATTGTGGCCTTTCAGTACTTCAGGGGGTTAATAAAATAGATGGAATCAAACTTTTTAACAGAGGCTGTTGTGATAGGACAAGGAGTGATGGTTTTAAACTAAAAGAGGGTGGATTCAGTCTAGATATAAGGAAGAAATTTTTTTGAGTAAGGGTGGTGAAACACTGGCATACGTTGTCCAGAGAGGGGGCAGATGCCATATCTCTGAAAACATTCAAGGTCAGGTCAGATGGGGCTCTGAGCAACGTGATCTAGTGGAAAATGTCCCTCCTTAATGCAGAGAGGTTGGATTAGATGACCTCTAAGTGTGCCTTCCAACCAAAACCATTCCATGATTCTATAAGTCTGTAGGAAGGAAATATTACAAGGAAAGTTGTGTGGTTTGATAGGGCCCAAAATTTAATTTCTCTGTCCTAGATGTTACATAAATGCTTTTCTGGGTAAAACCTTCTGACTTCTGCTAATGAATATATGAAATAAACCCCCTAGAATATTCCATATAAAGCTTTCCTGTTATCTAATTCTAAGCAAAACAACCCATATCCTATATTAGATGGTAACATAGGAGTCTACAAAGATCATTGGGGTTCCCCACAGTTCAGGCTAACCAACTTATTTTTGGTGGTTGCTAGATGCTGCTATCCAGTACTACAATATGGTGAGGGTCTTTCCAAGGAAAATCCAAAGTAAATTTGTCAATCCATTGGATTCACTAGCAAAATGGCTCCTGAACCCATGCTAAGCCATCATGCAGTCTCCTCTATCTTGGCTCTCCTGAAGTCTGGACTTAAACAAATTTTTTTTAGCCTCTTCTTTCTCTCTGAGCAGCACACATGAAACAGAGATTTGCACCAAATTTTCTTGAACTTCCGATATCACCAGCTCCCTATGCTCACTCATCCCAGATTCCTATGCAGGAATGGCCAGAGTGCTCAAGCAATTCCTTTCCTCTTCACCTGAATTTTCTGTATCTTCAAACCACCACAGCACGCTTCTAAATATTGAAGTGTTAGGCAGAAATCTGGGGCTAAGTGACAGCTCAGAGGCTGGATGCAGCAGAGAAGTTGTGCTCTGGCACTGAATACTTTTTAGAGAACAAGACGAGAAGATCTGGGGCCTAGCATGCCTTTGGATACAACAATGAACCCTATGGCTCTATGCAAGTTCACAGCTTTCTGGGTTTAGGAAGGCAGTATTAAGGACAATTCTCAGTTTTATCTTCAGTGTTCTTTGACTATCAACAGATGAAGTCACATAAAATTTAAAAATGGTGCCACTGTCTTGTAGGTAAAGTCATAAATACTCTGGCTTTATCACAGTTTAAAGATGATAGGAATCTCAAGCACTTTTATTCATCCATAAGCGTCGACAAGAGATATTTCCTAAAGGAAAGTTTGACCTAATGCTAGCCATCCCTTGCCACACGGGGGGTGACTACAACATGTGAGGGCTGTGTGAGTGCGCATAGGGGCACACACATACCTGTATGTATGCTCCCACACTCTTCCAAAGCAGTTGTGCATTTTACTGAGGACTGCATTTCACTGTGCACTGCATTTCCATTCCTGGACTATCACTCATCCTTCAAGATGGGAAAATAAAACCTAGCCATCTTCCACCCTGGTCAAACACCTAGAAAAGGACATGGTGCACCTCTGAGAAGGTGCAACACCTGGCACATGTCTGCTGTGTCCGATGGAGCTCCAGAGCTCCCAGCAGGCTATGCACTTTGCCATAACCTCCAGACTCTGCATGTTTGTGTGAGGCACAGTCTGACCCAGCATTTCATATAATCCCCTTAATTTAGCAAAAAAATAGTAATCTAGTACTTAGAACAATTTTTTTCTTTTTCTGAGTATTATTGCTCTTTAATTCTTTTTTGAAGGGAATTGTATGAAAACAGATCAAAAATAAACATGACTTAAAAAAGGTAAATCTCTGTTATAAGAGCTAGATTCATCTTTCCAGGATGGAAATTGGAAAAATGCTAGAATACACCACACTGAAACATAGAAGCTATCACCTCCACCAGTTCCTCTTTCAGTCTAGCATCAATTACAGTGGACTTGTAGCAACTTCACGTAATACTAAAGGGACTGTATTAAGGAGGGAATAGAGGCTGACAAAGTATGTGTTTTGTTCAATTTGCTACTGTTTTAAAGAATGTGGTTTTAAACTTTCTGCAAGTTATTAGATTGCATGCATTGAATGAAAAGCAAGAAAATTTGAAAAGCATAATATGATGCTAATTTCTAAAGCAAAGAGTAAATTTGGTCTGAAGTTCAGAGAACTATAGCTTATTTTCATTATAGATATTTCTACTGAGAGATTCTGTTAAAATTTAAAACTGCTGCTAAGTGTACCCAATGAAATGGCAAATTTCTGTACAGTTGTGACCACACAAGAATGGGAGCACTGGATCAGACCAAAGCATCTTATTCAGACATTCCCCATAAAAACTTAAAGAATGTGAGTAAGAAGAGGGCAAGTACTTACAGAACCACAGAAAGAGAGAGGAGTTCCCTTGTGCTGAGCAACAGTGAAGGCCTGGGGAGGCTGTGAGAGGGTCTAGCCTCTCAGTCCCTCCCACTAGAGTCTCAGTCTGCTTTGAGTCTCCATCAGAGTCCCCACTCTGCCTGAGGTCCACATGCTGAAATTTCAAGAGACTTAGGAAGATAAAAGGGGAAAAAAAAATCTATTCATGTAGGTAGTTTGGGAGCAATGAGAAACTTTCTGGTAGTAGAGGAATTAGAATCTCATTTGCTGAAGGGCCAAAATTCCATTCCCTGGCACCCAGGATTTAGCATGAAGTCAACTCCTCCATAACACTGAAGTTTCCGCAATCTGCAGTTTAGAGTTAAAAGTTAATTGGTATTTAATCATATTTAATAAGTATATAAATACGAGTTATGCATG
Organism: Lepidothrix coronata; assembly: GCF_001604755.1. Classification (NCBI taxonomy): domain Eukaryota; kingdom Metazoa; phylum Chordata; class Aves; order Passeriformes; family Pipridae; genus Lepidothrix; species Lepidothrix coronata. The sequence goes on along the minus strand of NW_016690248.1, from coordinate 3,023,083 downwards.
CCAGAATGAAGGGTATTAGGATGTCTGAAATACTATAAAATGGATGTCTAATTGATTTATTTTGTCTAAAGCACCATTGAATGTAGAACTGCTTTTAATAGGGGAAAATATAATTTATGTTTCCTTGAAGTTACAACAAAGTATTAGATATTAGGAGACTAACATTCTCTTCCCTATCTGCCAGGGAAACCTTATAACCAGGTCTCATGGTCTGACATTGATAAATGACTTAATTCTGTAGTGTTTGCCCCATATTCCTCAAGTGGGATTTTTAAATGGAGATTAATAACTGCTCTCTTCTCTGAGGTTTTAGATGTTCCAGTTTTGCAATGTTTAATATATATGTACATACAGCATTGAGAACTTTGAGAGAAAAATACCAAATATAGTTAAAAATTATATTAAGGCCTTTCAACCAGTTTGCATGCATGGTACAATTTATAAAGATGATGATGAACAAAGCCAGGCAATTTGGAGATTGTAGTGGATGAATAAACACTGAATGAATATGAATAAATAAAGGGTTATGAGTATAATTTTTTTATTGTTGCTTACACGCAATAGAAAAGTATTTCAGACTTATCCAAAACTGTTTATAAAATTCTTGACAAACTGAGGTGTTGAAATATGTGCTTTGGATTTCATCAGTCTTTTTTCAGACTTAATTACTTTACAGTGTTTTAAAATAAAGATGGAGGGAATTTTGAAACATCACTTGAATAAAAATATATAAACCATTTCATCCTTAGAAAGCTTTTTCTTTTATTTAGCAAAGTCAAGAGGACATCTGAGAGAATTCCAACATCACTGGATGTTTATTTTGCATTTTAAAAAAAATAAAAGTTTTAGCTGCTAAGGTTCAACCAAGCCCTCTTAGAATAAAGCACTACTGGAACAGATATCCCAGGGTATTCAGGACAGTTTAAGTGTACATATTCACATCTCAAAAACCTGTACAATAAAAACAGTATTAGTTCTTCTGATTCATTTTTAAAGCAAAGAACATTTCTATGTTTTCCAGTTCATAGAACATTTCCAATCTTTCATAGACTGCCATGATTTTAACTACACTTTACAGTTTTCTCACCCTCACATCACACCTGATGTGAAGTAGGGAAAATGCAGAGATGCATAGGCTCCTTTATCAGCTTGTTTCTCTTTTAAATCAAAACTTCTGATGATTAAAGAAGAATAGATAAAAGAAAGTGGAGCTCGAGGCTATGATATAATGCACTTAAAGGTCCCAGAGGCAATATTCTTAACATCTACAACCAACTCTGAAACATAACAGAGGAATGTAAATGTTAGGTCTGGGCTCTTAAATTCAAATTTCCTGACACACTGCGGGCTGACAGCCTTTGAATTTATAAAGATCTCCTATCTAAACAACCAAAAGAGCTAAAGACTGCTTAGAATAATTATTTTGATCTGTACTTGCAAAGCAGGAGTAACCTATGAGAAAGTATTACCATGTACATACCCAGGCGATTATTTCATCTGATCATGTGTTTTCATCATCTTAAAACTAATTGTTCTTCCATGCATAGTTTAGAGACTAGTTTTGTCTGTAAAAGTGTGTGTCAGAGGATTCGTATTTGCATATAACTATATACACTTCTGTGATTTAGAATGGATCAAGAAATTATTCTTCCCCGTGATATTTTTCAAATAATTGAAATACCTGAGTCTTTCATGGAAAAGCCTTCTTTCTGGTTTCACACACACCTCCCCCCCATAATACTATTTGAAAAAAAAAGCAGTCAAAAAATAAAAAGAAAGTATGTTCTGTTTTCTGTGGATGTCTACAAAATCCAAGGAATTATCCATAGAAACAGTTACTTCTTTGGAGATCGAGGGCACCTTAAACTTTTGCAGTAAAAATACCTGAGGAGTATCTAATGGGCCCTGTCAAATAAATGTGCTCATTGGCATGGCTATTGCACAACAGCACTGAGTTCAGCTCAGAGCATGTTAGCAACACCTACATCCAGTCAAAACTGTCATGATGTTGGGCCAAGGTGACCTCTTGGTTTTGTAATATGGGTCATTGAATAATACACACTACACCCACTAGGATGCCAGAGTAAGGACTCAAGGCTCTCTTCTGCCTCTGTGTACTTTGCATGGGAAAGCTCAATGGGGAGCTTCCCTCTTCAGTCATGAGCCTTTCAGGAGTGACATCGGCTATTCTTAATAAATTAATTTTTATTTTATCACAACTATTAACTTTCATTCATAAAATTAAAAAAAAAAAATTAAAGAAATCAAAGAACTTGAGAGAGTAGGCTTTGTTTTAAATCATAATTTCTTCTGCCATCAAAGTTGACATGCACCTCAATATACATTAAAAGTGCCCAATCCTTGTATCAAGAGGTAAATCTCATGCTTTTTATAATATTGATATGCTTATCAAACATATATTCTGGTCTGTGAAATGTAAAGAGGTTTATTCCTACAGAAGTTTATGAGCACTAACTGTCTCTGAAATTTTTTCTTTCTGAGAAAATGCATGTGTTTTACAACAGCCATCTAATAGCTCAGGAGGGTTAGAAGGGACACTGGCAAACTTTTTATCACCCTGGGATGTGTACAAGTCCTCAGGGGATTAAAGTACAGAAATCAAAAATATGCAACTGAATGAATTTCTGAAGTAAGAGAAGTAAAATCAGTGGTTTATTTGTGGAGATTATGTAACAGCAGACAGCTTAAGATGTGAAAATTATTTTACTGCTGGCCCACTGTAAAGAAGAAACATATATTTCTGATTGCACTGAACATAAACATCCCCATACTGAATCAAGCCAAAGTTGCATCTAGTTTGCTGTCCTGTTTTTGACAATGGGCAGCAGCATTACTTTTGGAGAGGCATAAGAAACAGGACAGATAAAACATAATTCTTTCCCAAGTATAAACTTTCATTTTCAAGTAGGCTGAGGTTTATGGTCTTCCTCAGTGAGAGGGTGCATTCAAAACATTGATCTTAACAGCCATTGAGGGAGCTCCTTCTCATGCATTTGTCTAATGGATTTTTGAGCCCATTTATAACTTTGACCTCCACAGCTTCCTCTGGCAATGAGCCTCACAATTTAATTATGCATTGTGTGAAAAAAAGACTTCATATTTTTTGCTTTAAACTGACCACCTGATCATCTGAGTGCTCCTTTGTTTTTATAGTATGAGCAGTAGCAAATAATAATTTAGGCAGTCTATGACTTCATATACATCCATCATCTCTCTCCTCCTCCAACTGCTTTCTAGACTTAAATGTCTCAGCCTATATCTCTTTCTTGCTACCAATGCCATTTCATACTTCTAATCATCCCTGTAGGTCTTTCCTAAACCTTTTTTTGAGCTCTCAAGTTCTTAGAGATGGAAGAGAACAGAACGAAGCTTACAGGATGTGGGTAGAACATAGATTTTTACAATACTATAGTGAACCTGTTTTGTTCTATTAATTCCCTCATTGTTCTTAGCACTTGTTTACCTTTTTGACCTCTGCTGAACACTGAACTGGAACCTTCACTGAACTATCTGCATTGAATCTGAGATCTTTACTGTAAAGATAATGTCAAATTTATGCACTGCTCTTGTGTGTATTTTGATGGCTTTCCCTATGCCTATTATTTTTGTATTTGGAAATAGAATTAATTAAAAAAAAGAGAAAATAAATTCTGTGAACTGAAATAGTGGTATAGAAACTACTGAATTCAAACTAGAACTAGACACCTTCAAGAATATCAGTGATTTGTAAACAAGTCTACAACTTGATGTATTCTCACTTCATCCTTCTTACCATGCTCTGAAATGCCAACAAACAGGTTTGTAGACTTGCTAATTAATTGGCATGTTTCTGAGCAGTGCTAAACTTCCCAGCTCTGGCTGATGTCAAAAGGAGTCAAGACTGGCTAGCCCTCATAGAATTGGACCTGAAAAGAATTGTTCTGGTAACTGTTTATACTATGTGACGTTGTCACTTCCATATTATTTGTGGAGCTTGATGCTGGGAAAAATGAATTTCTAGAGAGGTTATGAAAGATCAAGGATGTTATAATGTCATCATAATTACATGTAACTTGGGCATCAGAATTACATAAAAGCATATTGAATGCCTACTTAACATAACATTTGAATAAATCATGTTTGAAATCATGTTCACTGAAACATTTATTTCAGCTAGAGCTACACAGTGTAAGCTTCTCATACATAAACATTTTTGGCATTATTTATGAAAACTTGGCTTGAATCCACTTAATTTATATTTTAAAAAATAAGAGCTAGCTATGTGAATCTTATATTTATAGCAGAAATCTCTATCGTCTGTTGCTTGCTGAGGTTTCAGTAGATTCACAATGGTAATTCAATAACTGTGTCTACAATATCCTGGGAGTTTTAAACACAGTTTCCCATTTTTACATTTGACATTTTAGTCTGTACTTTCTTACTTTTCTTGATAGGCTTCTAGATACTAAAAATAATTAGTACCTATCACGCTATGTGGCAGTGATGCCCTTGAATACCTAACCTGGTTAGCATAGGTTGAACGTCCTAGGAAAAGAGAATTTTATTGACTCATTGGTGCAGGTGTGCAGGTGCCTCACTGCTTCTGAAGTTCCTGGAGGGAGGATTTGCAAGGTGGCTTGAACAATCTTAAGGTAGAAGTCCAGAAATAGCTTTTCTAGGGAGGAAGATTTACACTGAGGTTTTGTATCTAGCTGTTGCAAGCAATAGTTCCTGCATCAAAGTCATGGAGAATGGGTTTAATTTGGCCCTATTGTGTATGCAAGGTCAATGAACAACAGTATTTTCTTAATTTCAAATGAACGAGGCTCAAACCTAATGAGGTGTGCATTCCCCAAGCCTGTGGCATTAAGTTTGTTTTATTTCCTGTTTGTAAATAGCTTGTGTCAGGTGTACAGAATTTTTTCCAGATAGAAAAGAAAGTATTTTTTCTCAGTAGTGGCCTTTCATGTTGAGATGCTTTAGAATCTGAAGCTAAAATATCTCACTTTCTTATTGTTAGCATTTTCTTCCAAGCTATAAATATTAGCCTTTGTATCTATATTTTCCTGCTGAATCATTTTGTTAGATACATAATATCAAGAGTACTTGTTAAGCATTCTGTGATTCATTAGTGTTGAATCATAGAATGGCTTGGGTTGGAAGGGACCTTAAAGATCACCTAATTCCAGCTCTGCTACCATGGGCAGGGACACCTTTCACTAGATCAGGTTGCTCAGAGCTCCATCCAGCCTGGCCTTCAACATCTCAAGAGACAAGCCATAGCTTCTTTGTGAAACCTGTTCCAGTATCTCACCATCCTTACAGTAAAGAATTTTCTCCTAGTATTTAATCTAAATCTACTCTCTTTTAGTTTGAATTCATTCCTCTTTGTCCTATCACTAGCTGTTCTCATAAAAAGCCCCTTTCCACCTCTTGTAGGCTCCCTTCAGTTATTGGAAGGCCACAATAAGGTCACCTTGAAACCTTCTCTTTTCTGGGCTAAACAAATCCAATTCTCTCAGCCTTTCCTCATAGTAGAGGTGCTCCATCCCTCTAATCATCTTGGTGGCCCTCCTCTGGACTCGCTCCAACATGGTGATGTCTTTCCTGTGCTGGGAACCCCAGAACTAGATGCAGTTCTCTGGGTGGGATCTCACCAGCAGGGAGTAGAGGCACAGAATCACCTCCCTGGATCTCCTGGCCACTCTGCTTTTGATGCAGCCTCAGGTACAGGTGCCCATTTAACATTAGCAGAGATAATCTTCATGGAAAACTAACCTGAAGACATCTTGGTCTGATAAGCTTTTGGAGAGCAATATCCTCAATGAACTAAAACAGATCTAGCCTTCCTTCCCATTAAATCCCATGGATGGGATATATCTTATGCAGTACTACCTACCCAAAAGTTGGATATCTTGCTAGCTATGGTCTATGTTCATAGCTACTAGGTACTTCTGGAGGGTGATTAATTTACACTGGTTTTTTCTGCTTCAGCCTCTGGAATTTCTTTCAGTCTTTGGACTTACTTTTGCCCTTCTCATTAGTTATTGAAGTAGCCCACGTAACTGAGTCAGACTTACATATTTAATCTCTGATACTTATGTCAGCAAGGAGGAATCCCATCCAGAGACATTCTGAGTTGTGGTGTCATCCAGAAATTGTCTGGACTTTAAAAAAGCACACAGAATTCTAATTTGTAGTTCAGGGAAGTCCTAACATTTCAGTATGGGCTTTCCATAGTATGCTTTTCTATAATATATTGAGTGAGCCTTCAAGAGAGCTGGGGAGAAAAAAAGGGGAAAAGATAAGCTACTACTTTTGTTACTTTAATAGTCCTAAATGCAAAACATTAGCTCTTTCTAGCAACGAAAACTCCACCAGCAGCAATACTGGAACCATATGCCCTCCATTTGATTTACCATCAATGACTGCCTGGCTGCACACAGAGCCTCTCTGCTTAATAGTGGCTCTAGGCAAGTGCATGTATAATATTCAAAGGAGTTTTGTTCTTTATTAAAGTTGTGATAAGGATGCAAAGCATTTTAATGGGAATAATCAATTATATAATGATATTCATATACAACAAAGTGCTTTTAATGTAAGTACTTTTAATGTGGTGCTTTTGTAACAGGGGAATTACTTTTGTAATACTTTCAAAAGCATGTCTTCTATTGGTGCCGGGCAGACAGCCGCAGTAGGAGACTCCTGTAAGAGATGAACTCCATTTACTCCTCATTCACAAGAAGGCATTTTTCAATGCAGAGACCCAATGATTTTACCACTCTACTGAATAAGAGAATTTCAGCATTAAGATGTGTCTACATTTTTTTGTAAGAGAAGAAAAAATGGAGTGCATTATCAGTCTAAATAAAAGCTGATTGTGAAACTTCAATATTTAAAAGAATAAATTCGATTCTTGCCTGTGGTTTTCCTGATCTCCCTTTGCTGTTATCATCTCTCTACCGATAAGGAAGCTAAGTTAATTCTATTCTGCCATTGGCATTTTTGCTGATGGATGTCAAAAATTATAAAGAGAAGGTGGCCACACATGATATTTTGCACACTTCTGAAAATTTTCATAGACCTATTAATTAAAGAAAACTCTTACTATATTCAAATTTCTTTTTTTCTTATGGGTATGCTTATATTTAGGGAAGGAGATTTAAACCAGATGCTTATTCCATCTATACTCTACATGTTCGTTTAGAAGTGATGCCTTCTTCCACTCACAGCTAATTTGCTGTAAGTCCCATGTCAGTTGTCATGGTTACAGGGTGAGCTGTGTCTGTCTCCCAGGTGTCACTGTCTGTGTTTGGACATATAGTCCTAAAGGAAGATGAGGGCTGAGCATGTGCCCTGATTCTCTGTATCCAGCCTCTGCAAATGCAGAATGGTTGCTCCATTACCTCACAGCAAGTTGCCACATGCACTTCAGAAAGAGCCCAGTAATCTTCTCGTCTTAATATTGACCATGTCACTCTACCAATATGAGATACCTAACTATAATCAGGGGATATATTTGGGTCAGTGTTGAGGCTTCAGATGCTCCTTCTCTGCTCTTCCTTTCCTCTTCTCTCCTTTGCTGAGCTCAAGAAGTTACCCCAAGCCTATACTGAGTCACTGAGGACCAGACAACTAAGTGTGGGCACTAAACAAAACTGTACTTGAGAATATCAATCAAACCCTAACATAGCATGCTGAGGGTGTGGCTGCAGGCATGCAATACTATGATCTTTAAATACAGAGCAATGTGGTTTGTGAATCCTGATGCCTAGAACAATCAAAAGAACATATGATATTGTGAAATTTGGAGTAGGATTACTCTGAAGATTAGACATAGGTGTCTACACAAGATCTGGGTGTTCCCATTATGTCAAAAGAGATCTAGTCAACTCAATTAATGGAGCCTATGTATAGAGAGCTGGGGATCTTTCTCTTGGGTAGAATCTGACATGAGATGTTCAGGCCAGTTCCCACACACAAGCATCCTGAGCCATTGGGATGCTCCGAGGTATCCCACTTGAACTCCAGTTAAGTAGGTATTGCGTAGGTCCTGTGTTGTAGCTGACAACTCTGTGCAGTGTCTCAGGTAACTCGGCATCTGAAATGTACTAGATGGTGGCATCTAAGTGGAGCCCAGCCCAGCCCTGCCAGTTTTGTTTTAGATGGCTGGCTATTTCAAGGAGATCCAAGACACCAGAGAGGCCCCATGTCTCCCTACCCAGTGCACAAGGGAGTTGAGCATTTACAACACTCAGCTGTTAATATCCTTTAGCCAGTGCATATTTAATGTAAAATGTGTAATCACTCCAGGAACAGAGACCAAACCCAGGATCTTTCCACTTTATCTCCACTTTCTCATGTAAGTGGAGCTTAATGCATCCAAACTCAGGATCATTTGCCTCATGCTTTTAGTTGCTTCTCTTTAACTTCTCTAAGTAGACAGGTAAAGTAATGTACAGAGACATAAATCAGATTGTAAGATACAAATCAATACTTATTATGGAGTGCCCCTTAGATTCATCACGCCTTCTCAGAAACTACTTAGCTAAAACTTATACTTTATTGCTGATTCCAGCAAAGCCAACACATTTCAGACATCTCTTGCTCTTCCTCAAATCAGTAGCATTATTTCAGAAGAGTACTTTGTTTCCACACGTTCTGAAATCATGGCTAGGCTTCACGAACAAAGATTTAGGAAGGCTCTGTCCACATTTGTTACAAGCACGCTGGTGGCTAATGAGGCCAATATGAGATAGACATATCCGATTGCAAAAGGCACAGCAGAAAGACTCCTTAGGTGGTAAATTCTGCAAGACACGATTCTTTCTGCGTTGTCTTTTCTCCTCAAGAGTGATCCTGCATGCATTCTCAAAGGAAGCGGCAGCGTTATAGATGGTGTGTCTCCAGACCTCCCAATTGGAGGCCAGAGTAGACCAGTTATGTTGATCAATATGGCCAAGGCTGAGATGTTGTTTCAGGGAGTCCTTGTATCTTTTCTTCAGGGCTCCTCTCTTGCGGTAGCCAGTGGCAAGTTCACCATAAAGCAAGATCTTAGGGAGGTGGTGGTCCTTCATCCTTGAGATGTGTCCTGCCCAACACAGCTGTGTTCTCAGCAACATGGCCTCAATACTTGTGGCTGCTGCTTGTTCTAGAACAGATGTATTAGTCACATAATCTGACCAGTGGATGTTTAGGATTGTGCGGAGACAGCGTTGATGGAAGCGTTCTAGGAGATGCAGGTGGTGGCGGTAGATGACCCATGATTCGGAATTATATAAGAGAGTAGACAGCACTATGGCTCTGTAAACACTGATCTTGGTACTTTTCTTCAAGTGTTTGTTACGCCATACTCTTTTATGGAGTTTTCCAAAAGCACTATATGCCTTTGCTAACCTGTTGTCTATCTCCCCATCAATCTTACCATCCAAGGAGATGAGGCTACCTAGGTAATTAAACTGCTGGACTGATTTGAGCTCTGATTGGCCAATGGTGATGTGGAGATGATGGAAGACTTCCTGAGGTGCTGGTTGATAGAGAACTTCTGTCTTCTTTAAGCTGACTTCCAGCCCAAAGAGCTCAGCAGCATCTGCAAAGCAGGATGTTAAACGCTGCAGAGCTGCTTCTGTGTGGGCAACAAGGGCGGCGTCATCAGCATAAAGCAGCTCCCGGACAAGATGGTTTAAGGTCTTGGTGTGGGCCTTCAGTCGCCTTAGGTTGAAAAGGCTTCCATCAGTACGATATCGAATGTAGATACCATCCTGATCCTCGAGATCTGACATGGCCCTTTGGAGCATCATGCTGAAAAAGACTGTGAATAGGGCAGGAGCAAGGACGCAGCCTTGTTTCACACCATTCTTTATTAGAAAGGGCTCAGAAAGTGCATTGCCATATCTGACCTGGCCATGCTGATCCTCATGGAGTGAGATGATCATTTTAAGGAACTTGGAGGGACAACCTAAGCGTTCCAAAATCTGCCATAGACCTTTTCTGCTCACAGTATCAAAAGCCTTGGTGAGGTCGACAAAGGTTACATAGAGACCTTTGTTCTGTTCCCTACACTTCTCTTGCAGTTGTCTGAGAACAAATACCATGTCTGTGGTACTCCTGTTGGCTCTGAAACCACACTGACTTTCAGGTAGAATTCCTTCTGCTATAGCAGGTATTAGTCTGTTCAAGAGTATTCTTGCCAGGATTTTGCCAGCAATGAAGAGCAGAGTAATACCACGGTAATTTGAGCAGTCTGATTTAATTCCTTTCTTCTTATACAAAGTGATGATGACTGCATCACGAAGGTCTGATGGGAGTTCGCCGAGTTCCCAACAGTGCAGTACAAACTCATGAAATTTAGCATGGAGTGCTTGGCCCCCATGTTTCCAGACTTCGGGTGGAATTTCATCAACCCCATCTGCCTTTTGCCAATTTTCACCTGCTGTATGGCCTTGAGGGTTTCTCCTAAAGTGAGGGCAGTATCCAATTCGTACTTCACCAGTTGTTTTGTGATGGACTGAATTGTTGAGTCTTGGACTACGCGGCTAGTACTGAAGAGAGTCTGAAAGTGATCAGACCATTGATTCAGAATGGAGGTTTTGTCTGTTAGAAGCGTTTGACCATCTGCACTGAGTAGAGGGCTTTGGACCTGGTATGTGGGCCCGTATGCTGTTTTCAAGGCCTCATAGAATCCTCTGTGATCACCTGTATCTGAGCATAATTGTGTTTTTTCAGCTAGATTGATCCACCACTTGTTCTGGATGTCACGGAGTTTCTGTTGGAGATTGCTGCATGCAAGACGAAAGGCTGTTTTTCTTGCGTGACAGGATGGCAGTGCAGGGTGTGCTTGGTGGGCGGTTCTCTTCTTCCTCAACAATTTCTGGATCTCTTGATTGTTTTCATCAAACCAGTCCTTGTTCTTCTTGAAGGAGAACCCTAAGGATTCTTCAGAGGATTGCAGGATGCTGTTTTTAGTATGGTGCCAAATTGTTTCAGGAGAGGAATCTGTAGAATCTTTGGAATGGTTTTCGAGCCTAGTTTGAAGATTTGCCTGGAATGTTCTGAAATAGTCCAACAAAAAAAGTTCAGTAAAAGAATCTTTTTTCTAGTTAAAAAATGCAAAATGTATTCTACAATGTCACATGAATTTCAGTTAAAAAAGCTCAAAAATATAGACTTTAGCTTCAAATTTTCAATATGCCTATTTTATATGAACCTCAATACACATAAAAATATTCAAAATACCAGAGATAAATTATTTCACTTTACATCGAATACATACTTCAATGTAATTATTTTAGGTTGGTTTATTAAAAAATTAATGAAATAACTGAATGGGATAATGTTCATCTGGATGAATTAGAAACCTTTGTTGAAAATTATTCATATAGCTCTATCAAAATCATATAATTTCATTGTGCTTTCCACAAAAGCAGTTACTATTTTTTTCTTTTTTCATTTCTTGGCAACAGAGTCATGGACCTATAATTAAAAACCCACTTATACAATTTCCAAAGGATTATTACAATCTTGTCATGTCAGAGGTTGAACAAGTCACTTTATAGATTATTTTTTCCCATCCCTAGATTCTACAATGACGATCTGAAAACCTTTAGGGCCCTAAACTATGCTTTGTTTTTGCGATGAACACAGGGTATGCAAATGATACTCTCTTTTTCTTTCTTTTTAGGAATGCAGTTGAAGAAAACAAAAAACTATATGCGATTTATGACACAAGGTGAGTTACTAAAAGTACTTTAAAATGTGATTATTATTTATAATAGTGTTAATACTCTAAAATTTTAAAAATTATTATCTTTTTTTTTTCCCTGAGTCACAAAATAATCTCTAAATTAAGGCAAAATGAAGAATATTTTAAACCATCATACACAATTCTGTGTCTAGCTAATAATGATTCTCCTTTATATATAGTGATTTCCCGTCTGTGTACAGTGCATGTGAAAACGTAGTTAAAAAACAGCTTAGGTTACATGTTATTTCACAGATGGAATATAGCTCACGATCCTGATCTGTGTATTATGAGTTTAACTGTGGCTGCTTCTGATGCCAGTGTTTGGGGAGTGCATTGGTAAAAGAGGGTGCATTTAGAAAGACCAGCAGAGTGCTATGTCTTGGCAGTGGATGGCTGTGGGTGCAGCCTCTATATAAACACACCTCTGCACTCTGAAGCCTTTCCTTTCCCCTCATCCTTCATGGACCGTTTCCTGTTAAGGGCACTCCTTAGCATAAGCAAAAAACCTACTCAAAGGATAAGAGCAAGACATGCATCAGATTTTCATTTTATTCTACCCATAGCTTTTTCTTTTTTACACTGGATTTTCACTTCCAGAATTCTGCCTAATCTTAGAAAATCAGATAATTTCACTTCACTTCCTTCTCATTGCTTGTCCTAACTGGAAGTGTTTGCACTCCTCCCCCTCCCCAGCAGCCCCCCTGGAGTTTATTCTTTGTCTTTCTACTTTTCTATTATTAAAATTCAAAGAGATATTTGGGTGAAAATGCCAGGAACCAACATCTCGGTGTTTTAGCTAGTCCTAACACAGATGCATCATTTAGGATCCTTACTTGATCTTCCTTTAAATATACATAATATTAAATATAAGCAATTCAAACAACCCCTGCTTGCCTTCTTCACTCTGTATAATCTCCTGCAAAATGAGGCTTGGATCTGGACTTGGAATTCTGGCTGCTTTAGTAAAAAATTGCATAAACAATAATTATCACAAATAAGACTCATAAAGATATTGATAAATATGAAAACACAAATGGGTTATATCCTTCTGTTTTTAACTAGCCTTAAAGAAAAAAGGTGAATGCTGCATATTGTTTTGTTAAGAATAGTGTGCTCTTGCCAAAGGGATTTAGATAAAACCACTCAAGTAGAAACTCTTAACAAGGAAGTCCTATGTAAAACAGCTCTTCCTCCACTGCAGTTACAGTCAAAAAAATAAATTTTAACTCAGTTACTTCTCTGTTTTTCTAAACAGACTCTGTTTCCATCAGGATAGAGACTTAAAGAATAGTACTTCTAATGCACCACGGGCTTCTCTAATGTATTTGTTATTTCAGTGCATGATCATTAATCTTTAGGATGAAAAAATGTGAGTTATAAAGAGCCTTGATTATGTCTTCTTCTGCCAAAGTGTCAATGGATTTTTATTTTGATGTGTCTGACTCATTATATGCATAATCCAGAGGTTTTTCCACATAAGGAATGGAATGTTGCAGGAATACTCTTTTAAATTCATTCAGATAATGCAAATTTTTGTTCTATTTTCTTGAATATGAAGAAAAATACCCATCTAAAAATTAAACAGCAGTTCAAAACAATTTGGGTCAGGCCTCTTATTAAAGGCAAAGTTTTCCCCATTACTTATATGGATTAATAACTTATTCTTTATGTGGCCCACTGAAACATTCAGATCTCCACTACATCAGAACTGTTGACATAACACCATTAATATTTCTGTATAATTAAATGTAAGCCAGCAAATTATGCAATCAAACCAAATGGATTCAGGCAATGCTGCTTGCAATCTGCCTGACAGAAATGAGGACAATGAGTATAAACTCATTGTCAGTTGTAAGCTCAGCATAAACTGTTGAGTATTACTCAACATCAGCAAATATTACATATGGTTTCTGATAAATACATATAGTAAAGAAACATGATCTTGTCTTCCTCACATAGTACGTCCAACAACCACTGCTTGTTGTCTGAACAGGCAAAACACAGTGTATGAACAGGCAAAGTGCAGAGCATTCCCTACGCCTTAATGCTCCCCAGCATCCTCCTGTCACTCTAAAACTCTGCTTCTGCTGAGATACTGTAGGACAGAAAGTAGGAAAGTTGAGTTTTCTGAAGGAAATGCTAAGGTTCTGACAAAAATGATCCTCAACTTTTGATTTCATAAAGTGAAAAAGAAATCAGACTTGGGGAAAAAAAAACAGTTGAAAATTTTCTTGTGGATTTTTTCCCAAAGAGTTTTATTAATTACACCTTCTCAGCAGGTTAAACCAGCAGGCTATTAAAATTGCTGCAAGCCAGAGTAGGTAAGCAGCAGCATGGGTCTCAGCCTAGTAAGATTAATGTCCTGTGCTCCTCAGAAGACAACACTTCAGCTATAGCAGCAATTCTTCCCACTTTTTTTTTAGTTTCAGTATCTCTCTCTTTTGTATCTCTGAACCGTTTGCGATTGCAGTTTGCTTCAGGATAAGACTGGATCTTTGTCAAAATCAGTTAAATGACAGACAAATCAGAGAGGAAAATGAAAAAGAAAACGTTTGATAAGTGATTCTGACCTCAGCTTGTAAGTGGATTTGAGTTCATTTTGTCAGGTAAACCCTCAGCACCACTTTCCAGCACAAGAGCTCAGTGATGCATTGCATGGTGCGATCAAATACTTCTTCCCTGATTCTGAAGCCAGTCTTTCTCCTACAGTCTGGTGAATGATAGTGGTAATACTGCAAATGCATCAGTTGCAAGCAGACCTCTCCTCTTCTCTAGCCTTCCTGTCATTGCCTCCTCTTCTGTATCTCCATTAGAAGAATGGAGAATGAGAATTATGAAGAAAAATGGAACTTGTTCCAAAATTTTGAGTAGCTTCTCATTCCAATCCCAATGCCTTCAACAAGTTCTGTCCTTTGACAAAGGCTGAGTGTGCTCTGTTCCAGTCCCTTCTGAAATGAGATGATGGATGCACCTACATAGCATTTTAGTGCAGACCAGGACTGTGCTTGCAAAGTAAATTATTTGATTATTCCCACTTACTGCACTTTGGTTCACATCTCAGAGCAGACTCAGAGTACATAAACATGATTCCTTTCATATGAAACTAACTTGAAAAATGTCCCTCAGCAGCACACAGAACATGCTCCAACTGCTAATGAGCATCCAGTCTAGTGGACCAGGTTAGTACGTTTCTTAATGGGATAAAAAAACCCCAAACAACAAATGTATATGGCATGGATATTAGGTCCTCAGCAACAGCAGTTTTGCTCTACACATCAGTCTCTGTGCTTGCTAACCCAGACATAGTTGATGAATCCATGGTAATCCAGCTTACCCCAAGGACTTCTTTCACTTGTAGGCTTGGAAGTTGTATTCTTCCACATGTATTTGCATTAGCTCAAGGACACTCCTTTTGCTCCTTCACACATAATGCTTGCCTTTGCAGTTTAGATTTATCCATTTTTGAAGTGGCCTTTACAATATTGGCAATGCTAAGAAAGAAAAAACATATGCTGTGCTTACCTTATTGAACAAAATTTCGTCAGGAGCATAGATCTTAACTGTCCAATGGCACAGAGGCTGGAACATTCACCAAAGTAGTAGAAAAGGTGATGAATTTTAGACCCTGAACTACAACGTTCAAAGTCTCATATTTTACAGGGATAATTTTACTGGGACGGAAAGAAAAAAGAGTAACAGTGAGAGTGAGCAATGATGAAGGCACCTAAGAGGAGAGAATTGGGTTCTGTTCCTTACACCACTGAACATTGATTTATTTTATCCAGTAATTAATTCATGAATCACTGGATTATTTATGAAATGACAGTACTTCCCAGGTAACAGTCAAATCACTACGCCACAGAGTTATGTTAACTTTTTCCCTCTCCCCTACTTAACTGTTTGCTGAAAAGTGGAACATTCCAAATAACAAAGGTTTACCCTGAGGTCCTGCAGTCTGGACTGATATCAGGAGATACATCCTTGGGATTTTCTTGGATGAAGAATCTACAGATTGTGCCTGGACGCTCTGTTTTGCTTTAGTGAATAAAAGTGCCCAGACTCCTTCCTGTCATGCCTTGAAATAACCTACTTGCTTTTTGAAAGGAGAGGTTTGAGAGCCTAATTTCAGAAGCAAAGTCAGGTTGGTGAATTCTGGGGCAAGACAAGGAGTCTATTTCTGTGCCCACTTTTTCCTTATTGGCCACATTAAATAGTTCCCCAAAAGTCTCGGCTTCCATTATTTCCTTGAATACTCTGCACTGTACAGGCCTTTGCTGGGTCTTACCTCCAGACCATTGCCACAGCAGCTTTGTTCTGAGTTTTTCCTGCAGACAAAACCCACAGTGCTGCTTTCACTGTAAATGCCACAACAAGATGATTTTGACCTTTCGTGAAATTTATTGTTTATAATTTTTAATGTCCTTTGGTTACTACTAAGCCTAATTGAATCCAGAGTCCCAAGGAACAAATGCTCCATAAGCCACTAAATACTTCCTTGTCCCATCAGCTCCAACCTGGATTATTTTTAAATTGCTCACAAGTAAAAGGAAATGGTTGCCCTGTCAAGAGGACAAAGAGTTAAGAGAAGTGTGACAAAATATGACAGACTCTAAAACACTCTTGATTAATTCCTACTTCAGATGTGTTTCCAAAGGATCAGAATAGCACATTAATCAGAAATAGTGTTCTCTAACTTTTTTATTTCTGTTACGGAACTGACAATCTATTTTAAAAAAGCTATTAGTGCTTAAATGCACTTTTAAACCACGTTAAATTTATCATAAGAAATATTTTATTTGGTGTTAATACTTTCTTTCAGAATTTAGGAGAAAACTGAATTAGTATCCTTCCCTAGATTCACTTTCTCTGAAGTCTTTGAAAGAACTGGTCTTCAATAATGCCCATTAAAAAAACATCAGGCCCCAGGGCCTGAAAATTAATAATAATTATTATTATTGTTCTTCTTGTTGTTATTACTATTATTATTCATATTTATTATAATATTTATTCTATTTATTATTATATTTGTTTATTGACTTTTCATTTTTGAGCCCTTGAGTCATGTATGCTTCATGCCACAATTCTCAAGCTTTCATTGTAAGCCTAATAAAGTTTTAAAATGAATGCTAAGACTTTCACTTACTTTATAATCATAGTAATTATGGCACTAATAAAAAAATCCAAATATTAACATGAAACCACATGATTCGGCAATGCTCAGTTTCCCTACATTGTCCCACATTGCCAATATAGTTTAATATTGTTTTAAACCTGAACCTGCTCCTTCTTTTATTTGGAGCTTTATTATTAACTGCAACAGCAACAAGGTCAGGATATACACCATGGATTGCACTTGTCTTTCTTTTCAAGAATTTGTTGAGAAGACATGAAAAGCCATCCATGCTTTCTCACCTGTACGTAACACCACAGCATTCCTCAAGCATCCATCCTTTTTTAGTAGCTTTTCTAAAGGAAGAGGATATGTAGAAGGAAAAAGAGAATGCAAAAGGAAGACATAGCTCTTCTCACTAGTGAAATGCTGTGCTTTGTCATGGACCAGTGGCCACTAATTGCAGTGTAACCAGAATCAGGATCTGGCCAAGGGTGTGTTTATATGTTCTCAGAGCATGGTGAAAAGCTCTGGAACTGAGGAGCTGCCGCTGGAACCAAAGGCAACATAGCTAAGTTAGCATTCTTCTGTTTCCATGCCAATCGGTCCTGCTGAAAGGACTAATTAACCTGGAAGGAGGTTAAAAATAATAACAACTGTGCTGTCTTCATCCCAACCAATGTTTTACACAAAGTTAAGAGTACCACAGGTGACAGCTCTCACTGTACATCCCTTTGGTACCAGTGTCGTTTCCCTTCATTACTGTCCCGTGTGACAAGCGCAGTTATACACGTGTTTAAGCCAGTGGAGGTTTTTGCCTGGCAAAACACGTCCATCTCCGTCTGTATCGTTGGCATCCTCGCAGGCACGGCTCTAGGGAGCCCCAGGCCCGGCACCTGTACATGCACACCACACCCCTGGCGGTAAGGGGACGGCTTGAGACCCTTGCAGGGCAGGGCAAGGCAGAGCACGGCTCCCAGGCCAGCTACCTCTCTCTCCTCTGCGGCCTCCTCTGGGCACCGCTCCCAGGACGCGCCAAGGGCCAGCTGGGCTCAGTCCCCCAGCCATACAGCAGCAGGCCAAGGGGCAGGGGAGGGCAGCGGCACGGCGCCGGGAAGCCCCGTCTCACACGGCTCCAGGGAGGATGCCGTGGGCTGCCCTGGCCCCGCAGTCCCACTCCCACCCCGGGGATCCCCTCGCCCTCCCAAGGAGATGAGCCCGGCTGCGGGGGCTGCAAGGGAATCCCTCCGGGAGGGGCCGCGGGGCCGGCTCGTGGCGGCGAGGCGGGCGTGCCCCGAGGCGGTTCCCGGGGAGCCACCGCCCCTTCCCGCGCCCCGCTCCCCCGGCGGCTCACCTCGGGCTCTCCGCCGGGAGGGACGGCGGCGCCCTCCCTCCCGTCCCCTCCCCTCCGCTCCCCTCCCGGCTGGCGGGAAGGCGGCAGGGCGGGCGGCGGCGGGCGGAGGGGAGGCGGGCGGCCGGGCTCCGGCGGAGGGCAGCTTCCTCCGGGGCTCGGCGGCGTCCGGCCGCGGGGCGGGCGCAGCCGGGTGCGCGGGCGGCTCCCGCGGGCCGGGCGGCGGTGCTGGGGCAGGGAGTGGGTTTTGTTTTTTTTTTGGGGGGGCGGCGGGCGAGGTGGTGGAAGAACAGGGGCTGTCGCCTCCGCCTCCTACTCAGCGGCAGCCGGGGCAGCCGGATCGCGGCGGCGGCGGCTGCTGCTGCTGCTGCTGCGCGGAGGGACCGCGGAGCGGAGGGATGTGGGGCTTTGGGGGAGGCAGGATCTTCGGGATCTTCTCCGCTCCCGTCCTTGTAGCCGTGGTCTGCTGCGCCCAGAGGTAGGAGTCAGCGTGCCCCGGCGGCGGTGCGGGATGCGTTTCTCCAGGGGAACGAGCTGATGCGCTCCCCCCGCCTTCCGCCCCCCGCCCCGCTCTCGCCGTCGCCCCTGGCCCTCCGCACCCCGTCCTCTGCCTCTCCCGCCCGACACCCCCGTCTCTCTCTCCCCACAGTGTGAACGATCCCGGCAACATGTCCTTCGTGAAAGAAACTGTGGATAAATTGTTGAAAGGCTACGACATCCGCCTCCGGCCGGATTTCGGAGGTGAGTCGCCCTGCCCGGGCTTGCCGCCCGGAGACAACCCCCCCCCACCACCGCTGTCCCCGGCGCTGCCGCCGCTCCCGCACGGCGGGGCCCGGTCCCGCTCCCCCGCTGCCGCGGCACCTCTCGCCGCCGGGTAAAGGTTTGATCTGCTCGCAGGTCCACCCGTCTGCGTGGGGATGAACATCGACATCGCCAGCATCGACATGGTTTCCGAAGTCAACATGGTGAGTAGTGGTGGAGCCCGGCCGGGGCCAGGGCTGTCGCCCGGCGGGTCACGGCTACCCGTTCCCCGTCCCTCCCTTCGCATGAAGTCGCTGGTGCCTCGGCGGGCGGCGGCGGGGCTGCGCGGGGCGCCGAATGCTGCCCTCTTCCCTTGAAAACTTTATTTCCCTGGAGACGCGCTTTCCCCTTCCCCCCCTTTTCCCCTCTCTCTGCTGGCGGCTGCCTCCGCGAGTGTGCCGGGCCGCCGGTTTCCCCCAACCTTCCTCCTCCTCCCCCTCATACCCCTGGGCGGCCGGAACTTGCTGGGGCTCTGCCGGCACCTGCCGCGGCCTGGTAGCCCGCGGGATGCGGAGTGGAGTGGGGTGAGCCGGCGGCCGATGGGGTTTCCGGGGCCGGAGGGCTGCGGCTGGAGGCATCTCCCCGCGGTTCAGGGGAAGAAAAGAGCCCAGCTTGTCAGTGGGTAAACTCTGACATGTGCAAGTGCTTTAAGGATCGCTGAGCACCCAGAGCCGGCGCGGTTGTGTATGGACTTCGGAAGAATTGCAGTCTTGCCTCGGAAAGTGGTGCTGTGCGGGTCTGTCGGGTTCACCGATGAACAGGGAGGTCTTTAGGGCGTTTCTGCGGTTTGGTCGTCCCGTCTGTGTAGTTTGGTGATTCGGGGTTAGGAGCTACAATTTCTGTTTTGCGTTTTCCATGTTCCTGAGCAAATTACTAGTCGCTGTCTCAGTTTTTTTCTTGTATTCTTCCTTTTGCAAACCTGATGTAGAAAGACCAGCCTACTCTGCAATGCTATAGTTACATTTACGGTGTTAAACATAATAATTACACGTTTGGGAGCTGTGCTCTCTTGTAGTAAATATGACACACTGCACTACACCTCCTTCAATGCACTGTTGTAGTGTTACAAGCTGGCATAGCTTGGCTTTATACATGATCTGTGTATTTTCATTAATCCTGACCTTTCTTTCACCCTCTTTACCTGAAATTCTGAGGAACTTTTGCTCTACTTCTCATCTTTTAAAAAATTATTTTTAACAGAGGGTACAGTTGCCTGTATGCAGTTAAAAGTGTCACCAGTGCCAGCATTTCTACTCATTCAGAAGGGAAAAGTGAGATAGTTCTTACTTCTAAGAGTTTGTTTTAGGCTTTCTGCAGATTCAGGCAGCTTCAGAGACATCTCGTATATTCGACAGGCTTTTCTATACCTGTAAAATTGCTTCTCAAATAAAAAAATGGAAGCTGAGTGAAAGCTTCTCATTGAAGAGTAATTAAAAAGTCTGACTTCACTATCCCCACTGCCACCTTTCCCACCTTTGGCTATGCTCCAGACTTAGGGAAGCATTCCATGACTCATTAAATTAATATATAGCACTTTGTGTATGTAAAGCGCCACTTAGGCAATAAATATCATAGAAAGGCATACTGAGATTGGAAAGAAAATGAGGCGATGTATGCTTCTTTTTGTGCCCTTTTTTCTTCTTTTTTCCACTAGCTGTGGGAAAGTTTGTTGTTTTAAATAACAACTTGTCCAACCCACTGTAGCAGGGATACAAGAAAAAGTAAGTAATTGCACTGCTTGTTATGCTAGGTTGGGTAATTAGATCTTGAATGATATGGGAGCTCCTCAAGAGGATGGGTACCATCTCTTTCCCCCAGACAGGAGCCAGTGTACCAATTGCTTAAGTTTCTAGCTGCTGTACAAGTCGGTGTCCACTGTTGCCCATTAGTTCCCAGAACAGCTGAAGAGAAGTGGTTTTTCCTGTGTCCTCTCATGGGGCAATGCTAAGTCTGGAAAATATCAATACAGATCTTGCAACAGAAACAAATAATGTGTTTCTGAAGGGAGTTGCTAAAGTACTATTGTTATAAAAATTGTGCTAGTTTACTTTAGGAAAAATGACGAGGAAGGGTTTCTGGTTGGTGAACACTCTATTGCAACCAGAATTTCATCCGAGCTTGTCTCGTTTCCCTGTGAAAGAACTCATCTTTGACCAAGCGCAGCTATATTCAAGTAGTGCCTGAGTTGATTACTTTCACTTATTTTAAGTTGCTTTATACCAGTCTGCAAAGATTCTTGAGTAAATATCAATGAATAATGAATAAGAATGAACAGAAGGAACTTTTCAAGATTACTCAAGTATATATTCTAAGTAGTAATTTGGAGGGGGAAAAAAGTCACAGTTTGAAGACCAGAAGCATAGCTGTTGAACTTCATGCTTGTTGCCAACTAAACTTCTAATATTTGACGTGTTGTTTCATTTAATTCCAAGCAGATATTGTGAGCATTGACCTTTAGCCTCATCAACTACTGAAACGTCTTATGAGAATTTCTTTGTGTGAACTGTAGTGTGGACATGAATTCCTTTGATTTAAATCTAGACCTTGGTGTAACCTTTTATAAATTGGCTTGTTAAAATTCATCTCTGTATTAAAAATAAAATAACCAGAGATTGAACATTCTTCAATTTTATGTGCATAAATAAAATGTTATTACAGGAAGTTTTATTATGCCGCCTTCGAAGCAACCAGTATTGTAGCTTTCAGTGATATGATGACAATTCTTTGTAAGAAGAATTACAGCTTGTATCATACTCTTTTCTATTCTTAATCAAACTGTAAATTTATATATAATATATTCCTCTATGAAGCTTCAGTAACTAGTTATTCATTTAGCTTTCCACAATTTTAAAAATTTATGTAGTTTTAGCCTTTCTGTTGAAAATTACTGAAAATTCTTTGCCCTCTACATCCAGGATACCTGTATTATTTTTTAGAATAGACTTATTGAATAACAAGTATCAGGGCTGCAGAGCATCAAGTTGTTTTACTGAAAAGTTGTAAATAAGCAGTTTCTACTGGTTCCCATAACACCTTGAAAGTATCGAGTAGCGTTATTGAAATCATTACTCTGCTATGTTATTTACATCATACTGAAAATACTAAACATGTCTGATGTAAAAATCATATGCTTTGATATTTATACTTCGAATTATTATTTCCCTCTTGCTACCATATATATAAATTTACATGTAAAAAGGGCATTGCTCAGGGAAGGGCTACATCTGTTAATGACCTGCACATATGTGTATATGTATATCTCAGTATGTGCTTTACTTCCCTGCTTTACCTGTACATGCTTTCCCATGATTATTTGCCTATTTCAAAAATTATATCTGTAATTGGATACTTAAGCACCTATCTATTTTTGTGCCCACCTCCAATTACTGCATTTAAAATAGTTGTAAATTGTACAGTAATATACATCTCCAAAGAAAATATTAATCAATAACAACAGATGTAATACTGAGAAAATACTGTAAGTCATCATACAAATAAAGAGTATGGAAGATTATCGTTGTCAGATTTCAATAATTTAGCTGTATAGTTTATAATTTTTCATGATTTGGGCTGATTGTGTTCTGTTCTTGCTATGTTTTAGATATTTTACTTAGATTATGTGAATTGAAAAAGAAATAGTTATCATGCTTTTTACTATTCTGTCATCCTGTTTTCAATCAGATAGTGTCCACAATTTGCAATTTTTTTGTGGTCTGATTGTTGTTCAACATTTGATCTGTGAATCAAATGCATTAGTTCCAAGTATACAATTTTCAAGCACCCAAATACTTCCATATCTTAGGAAGTTAAATAATCAATGCATTGAATCTCCAAATAACCCCTCTTTATTATTATAACTGAAAGACTAAGGTAGTGTGCTTTCATTTTACTATAATTTTAGAATGTTTATTAAAGTTTATAAAGTGGATGGAGAAAACAAAGGGATCAGTGCAAAAATGAACTTTCTCCTTAGAGATAGTATTTTGCATGTATGATCTCCTATAAGAAAGGACACCTGTTCTACTGCCCTCTGAAGTGCAATCTGCATTCTTTTTGTGTATGGAGAGGACTTCAGAGCTGTTCATCTAGGTTTCTCAAAGGCTCTAATTTTGATAAAATGAAACCAGCAGAACCCAGGAGACATCATCTGCTATATAGTCATGCTGCTGATTTGAGAATACTGTACTCAGAAAATTAGTTTGACATAAAGTCAGACCATAAAATTTATGAGTTGCTGTTTCTGAAAAAGATGTAATCTATTCTATGCTAACACTCTGAAAAAGACATAATCTGTTCTATGCTAACACCGTAATTTTTTTATTTTTATGTATGTTCCTTTTAAAACTGCAAGTATGCATATGGACTTTGTTGGGTGCCTTTTAAAACTGCAAGTATGCATATGGACTTTGTTGGGTGCCTGCTGATTTTTCAAAGCAATTTTGACACCTTTCTGACAAACAGTGTTTTAGTTGCTGCTCTAAGATCAACTGAAGTTACTACTCACTGAGACTAGGTAGTTTTTATTTTCCTTGGATAGTGATACACAAATAATTATTTTTAGCTGAATTAATTCATACTTCACCTGAAGTAGTGAGGGTGCAGAACCATCATGTATCTATTGATGAAATCTATCACATCTTACTTTAGATGTGTAAAAATTTTAATGGATTTGGTTGACGTAAATTGAGGTGTATACAATTAGATGTCTGAATGCGAGCTGGATTGCTGAACTCTACAGGTGCAGTTAATGGAGATCCAGAACAAAATGGGGATGCTTGTGCAAAGGTGTCTACTGTCATTTTGGTTTCACGGTATCATACTTGCCCTCTGGTTTCCAGTCCAGGTTGATGCAGATCTCTTGCAAGTCCTCTGCCATGTCAGTGTGTCTGCGTGCTAGACAAGACACCAGTTCCTGAAATTTAAACAACTGAGTCTTATTCTTGTCAATACAGGTGATGGAGTCCGGAGAGCTACTGAGCTTAAAATGTAGAAGACACTTTAGTAGTGCTTCTTAGATATTTTAACTGCCTCAAAGTATCTTGTTCGGATTCCAGCTGTCTCTCTAGAAGGTTAAGGACTTACATGGTTCATGTTCTATGTCTACCAGCCATATGCAGGGGGCCTGCATAATCCAGGCATCCAAAATGGCACCAGACATCCTTGCCTAGGTAAGTGAACTGTTCCCTAGATGCATAGCCAAGGCTTATCTTTCGGGGTCCCTCTGGAATCAGAAGAAGGAGATAGTCATTATTTTGTAATTTGTATCTTAGATGTCTATGTGGTTGTTACTTTTAAGATGGAAAGATTAATCATTTTGGGGGGGTGCGCCGGTTTCCTGAATAGCTATGAAGAGAGACAAGGCAACTTGTTTAGTTTTTTGAGTGACTGCAGCTAGGCACAGTGAAATGTAACCTGTGTTTCCTGTCGTAAATGTATCTTCTATTTCCTGCCATAAACAGATACTTTCTAAATACTTTGCAAACAGAATCTAGAAGTTACCTCATGCAGGAAATCATAATCGAATTGTGACATACTTTGCTTTGAAGTTTCAGATGCCGAAATTAAAGGAGTTTTACTAATAAAATGGTTCCATAATCATGTTGCAAACACAGGTTTTCTAGCTAGAAGATTCATATCTGCAGTGCTTATAACTAGTTCACAAACCACAGGAGTATAAAATAGAATATGTAACTTTATATTGTGATTTTGCTTTTATATATATTTAGGGACAATAGAAGATCATACTGTGGCAGATAGACCACATACATAATTTTGTGTATGTGTGTATGTGTATATGTATACACACACACACACATGCGTATGTTTTTGATAGATAATACAGGAAAAAAAAAAGGAAGAAGAAAGAAATAGTGGCCAAGCAGGGAAGCATCTCCTGAGACCAGCATAACCCTGCAAAGAGTGCTGTTGCTGTGCTGGGGATGAGCCAGCACCCATCTCTAGGAGACAGCAGCAACGGGTACTGATCCTGGAGGACAGTCTATCTTAGCAGTTTACCTGCTCTCTGGTTGCCAGCTGGTCACAGGAGCATCCATCCTCTGCCTTGTCCCCATCTTGTTTTTCTTCCTCAGGACAGTACCCATGAACTCCCCCAGCCTGCCTCACTCTCTTTCTATCCCTGTCATGTTTCATAGTTCCTACTGACAGAGAGAGAGAAATGCTTGTAGCAGATGGTGTGATAGGAGAACGACTCCTGTTAGGCCAAGGGAATTGATGATAGGCTTCTGCTTATCTGCAGTGGAAAGCAACTACTCTGAAGGGGAAGGAATACCTGCTTATGCAGAGACAGGGAGGTAGACAGGGAGGTAGTTAATGTTGCTGGGAGGTGGAAATAGACTATTTAAAAGCCAGCTCCAGCTGCCAAGGTTGAATCATCCAGACTTGGATGATGAAATAGATACAATCTATGATGATATCAATCTGAAACAATTGCAAACATTTCAGGGGACAAAAAGAGATTATGTTTAAAAATTAGAGGAATGGCCCTGAATAAAGAAAGGAGCAAGCACAAAGTGCTGCATTTTATAAGGAAGGAAGAATCCAGTATTTAAAATGATAAAGATTTGGCTAAGCAGCAGGACACTAAGAAAAGGATGTAGAGGTTTTACTCAGCCACATTCTGAAGCAAGTGAAAAAGTCACAAATGCAATATAATTGAAAAAAGATGCATCTGACTCTGGGGCACATAAGTAGAAGTGTCATTCACAAGACGCAGGGTTTTCTCTATCATTAGATAAGCCTAAGCAAGAATGCCGTGTCCAGTATTTCTGCACTGGCTTTCAGGGAGATGGAAACAAACAGGAGGTGTAAAGAAGGCAAGAAAATGTTTCTAATTAAAATAATTACAAAACAGGGCATATCCAGGGATGTTGAAGTAAATGGATTTGTTCAGCACTGAAAAACAAGATAGAGAGGGCATAAATTTCCCAATATGTAGGATGCTGGTGGTGAGAGAAGGATGATCAGCTGCTGTTTAGAACCAGTTGAAGTAAGACCTGAAGAAATTAATTAATTGATTTCGGAATGGTTTTCATCTAGCTACGTTTTTGGTAGCATCTCCTTTGTTGCAGATTTTTAAGAAGAGATTCTATAAATAACTCTTCCCAATGGTGTTGCTCTTGCATTTGGAAGAGGCTGGGCTAGCTAATGCTCTGAGATCTTCTCCAGCACCGTATTTCTGTGAATCTCTGCTCTGATTTAATTATTATTTCTGTCAGTGCTCACAAGCACTTCTTGATGTGGTTTCAGATGCCCCAGCTGGTGTCATGCTGATTCCATAGAAGATGAGAAGTTTCCCATCCGTCATTTGTATAAATGCCAGTGTCAGAAGTATATGCCTTGCTATCTGAGGCATCATTAATTATCAACATTGTGTATGAATCCTCATTGTGTTCTCGGTACTTTTGCATTGATTGGAACAAATGTCACATGTATGTCCTTTCAAATATCCTGGTCTTAAAAGAGTTGTAAACTACAAGGTCAGGACTTCTGTGCATGTAACCATGAGTAGATTTTTGCTTCTGTTGGAAGACTTTCATCATGCCTAGATAATAAAGAAGTACACTAGTTTAAGTTAACAGGAGTGGAAAATTCACAGAAATTTTATGGATTTATACTTACTATATGCCTAGCAATTTTTTTCCATTCCCTTGAAGACAGAAGAAAAGAGAAGAAGAGTGATATTTATATGAAGCTTTTTATTCAGGTACTATATTCTTATTCAGATAATTTAATGTCTGTAGTCATACAGAAAGATTAGCAATTTGATAAAGGTAGGCAATGTCATGCTTGGCAGAAGAGAACATGCAAACACAGAAATATCCATGATACATGTAGACTTGAGGTCCACAGAGCCAAGTATCCTGACTCTGCTACTGCCTGGTAGTGGATGCTTAGGGAAGAAAAGAATGAACAGATGTTAATACTTCTCTAAGTGTAGTTTTGCAATCTCCAGTAATTTGTCACTTGAGACTTCCTAAGTCTCAAGGCTCTCAGAGAGAGTACTCTTCTTTAGGTGTCATTAGGGCATTGGGATGATTTAGAAACAATACACTTTTCTCCATAGTTCCCCTTTTAATAAAGATATGATTATATAAAGAATTTAAACTTGGGTAGTATCAAGTGCAGTCCATCAATACTGAAGGATAATAAAAACTTCCAGTGAAAGAGGTTGAGCAGTATTTAGCTACCATTAGGGTTTTAGCTTATCCAGGACAAACTTTATTTTTCTCCCCTGTGACACAGAATCATAAAAAATAGCTGGAAGAAGAATAATTTCAAAGCGACAGTTCATTTAATATTTGTAATTGAATGTCACAGTTCCTCATAACTACAGATACTGCAAGGAAAAAATCCCTAAGTCTGGGCATGTCTAATTCATTATTCACTATTACAGATTTGAACCAGTAATTTTGGGAAAATAATTTGTTCTCTCAGCAGTTAGGAGCTGGTTACAGGTCGCTGTGATAATGTAACCTGCAATATGAATGTAATATTGCACACAGCAGAGAGGGAAGGTAAAACAGCTGTGCTGGGAGGTCTGCAGTTACACTGGATAATTGGCAGTTCAATAGCAGTTAATGACTTTTTTCTTTATACTAATATGAATGTTGAATTTTCATTAGTGCATGGCTATGTCTCCGTGGCACAATACAGCACTCTGCAGAGATGCCAGAGGTAGCTCTGGTGCAGCTAGTAGAGTTTCTGAAAGCTGTGAAGTTATGTCAATACAGAGCTCTGTACAGGATGGTTGTACCAGTGGGAGTTAGGTCATTGAATACAACTTCTTTCTCAAGCTTAAAATAGGTTATCTGGTGTATGACCAACCTCCAGCCAGAGCTGATCACCAGAGTGCCCTTTAACAGAGAGAAGCACTTCCATAAGACGGTACTTTTTGTTTTAAATCAGGTATATTAAGACTGGCCCTCCAGAAGTGCCTGTCTGGAGGTACTAATAGCATAATGGGATGGAGAAGACAATGGGAGGAATTGACTGCCTTAGGATAGATAGAATCACAGAATCATAGAATCAGCTGGGTTGGAAAGGACCTCTGAGATCATCAAGTCCAACCCTTGATCTACTACCACCATGGTAACTAGATGCTCAATTTTCAGTTAATGTTGGGATGAATTTTACCTGTTGTTCCTTCTTCACCTGCCTTTTCGAAGGTAAGTGGAAGACAGCCCTTAACTGGTGGTACACAGTTGAGCTTTAGAAGAAGTGAACCCAGTAGGTTATTGCATTGCATGTAAATTCTTTATAGAGTTTGAACTGCAGAGTGTTTTATAGGTAGACTTTGTGTGAGTCCTGAATCAAAATACATGTAGGACAGAGAAGATAACCTTTAAAAGCAAGCTCAAATCCATGTGGTTAAAAATAGCTCATCCCTCGCTCTTTTAATTGAGATATAAGATAGCCCCACTGTCTTATTCTACTAGCCCTTTATCCCTAAAGTTACTTGAAAGGAAGAGCTTCTTTCCCATAGCTATGTCCTGTTCATATGAGGGATATTTTAAGGTCTCCCTTTCAGGTGATTACTTATCCATTAGCACGTGAGCTCATTGCTTATTTACAATATCAGATGTTGAGCTGTAATCCAGTTGTAGTGGGTTGACCCTGGCTGGACGCCAGGTACTCTCTAGAGCTGCTCTCTCACTCCCCTCTGCAACTGGACAGAGGAGAAGAAAAAAAAACCAGCAAAGGATTCATGAGTTGAGATAAGAGCTGGGAGAGGTCACTTACTGATCACCATCATGGGCAAAACAGACTCAAAGTAGGGATATTAATTGAATTTATTACTAACAGGGTCAGAGCAAAAGAATGAGAAGTAAAATAATTTTTAAAACACCTTCCCCCCACCCCTCCTTTCTTCCATGTTCTCCCTCCTTCCTGCCCGGCAGTGCAGGGGGACGGGAAGTGGGAGTTATGGTCGGTTGTTTCTGCCACTGCTCAGGGAGAGGAGTCCTTCCCCTGCTCCTGAGGGGTTCATCCCACAGGAGACAGTCCTTGATGGACCTCTCCGTCATGAGTCCATCCCACAGGCAACAGTTCTTCCCAAACTGCTGTCCCGTGGGTCACTTCTCCATGGGGTGCACTCCTTCACGAATGAGCTGTACCGGCGTGGGTCTTCCACAGGGGCCACAAGTCCTACCCAGGAAAAGCCTGCTCCAGTGTGGGCTCCTTTCTTCATGGGTTGCAAGTCCCTGGCAAGACCTTGCTCCATCCTGGGCCTCCCACGGGGTCACAGCCTCCTTCATGCATCCACCTGCTCCAGCATGGGCTCCTCCATGGGCTGCAGGTGGGTCTCTGCACCCTGATGGTCCTCCATGGGCTGCAGGGGCACAGCTGCTCCACCATGGTCTGCACCATGGGCTGCAGGGGCCGCAGCTCTGGAGTCTGGAGCACCTCCTGCCCCTCCTTCTGCACTGACCTTGGTGTCTACGTTGTTGTTCCCATGTTCTCACTCTGCTCTTCCGCGACTGGAATTTTCATCTCACAACAACCTTCTGTTCTTAAATATGCTATCACGGAGGCATTACTACCACTCTTGATTGGCTCAGCCTTGGCCAACAGCAGGAAGCGTGTCCTGGAGCCGGCTGGCATTGGCTCCATGAGACAGAGGAAGCTTCTGACAGCTTCTAACAGAAGCCACCTCTGTAGCCACCCTGCTACCAAAACTCAGCCACAGAAACCCACTACACCAGTTCATGTGCCACATGAGCTCAGTTGGGCAGAGCCCTTCACTCCTTGGGACTGGGCTGAAGCAGAATCAAAAAGCTGAGGGCTTCCCCTTCTGGGAGCTGCATTTGGCTATGCAAGGAAGCTGAGCCCCTCTCACATTTTTCAGTGGGGAAATAAGTCAGGAAGAGTAAGAAATTGAATCTTCCAGACTTGGAAGGCTAAAGTGTAAACTAAGGGAAATCATTTTTCTTACTTAATCAAATGCTATTTTGTAAGCAGATGACCATTTTTCTTGGTGGTTTCTCATGCTACTGTGCCTTTTGAAATGCACTGAAAATTTGAAGTTTAAAATAATAGACAATACAAAAATGCACTTAAATGCTCAAAATTACTGAGTAATGCAGTAAGTCCTATTTGTTAAAGGCACAAAAGATGAACTTAGGTCTTTTTTTTCGTAACGTAACACAATGACATGTCTGTGTTTCCCTGCATCAGCAACAATTTGCTTTAGCTTCTGACCTCCTATGCTGTTCAGATAATACTTTGCCTTTCTAATTATTTTCCAGTCATGTAAAATAGGTTTCTCTTTGGATAACAAAAATATCTCCCAAACCAATTGGAACTTTACATAGGAAGATGTTTGCGGGACTTGCAAAACAATCCATATGACCCTCAGTTTTGTTTTTGAACCATAAGCTATGGCTCTGCTAAATTTAAGAGTTGTGGTGCTCCTGATAATCTGTAGAATGTCAAGACTTCTGTGCTTGAGCATTGCACCTGTGCTCAGGCATGCACTCGTTGTATGTTAATCATTAGCATGTATTTGGCCCAGTATTTTCACAGGTTTGATATTCTCTGGAGGTTAGCATATCCTAGGTCCATTGCCAGTAGGCATCTTGGATGCAGCTACTTGTGCTGTGAAATAAGTTAATCTAGATAGAAACAAGGTGTGCCGTGCAACACCACTTGTCTTTCAGACAAGAAAACTCTTTGGCTCACTGTATTTGCTGTGTTAGATCTACCCAAAAAGTGCAATTCAGTGCATCCATGTAGGCTTATGTAGCCATCATTTCTAGTGGGAGAGCTGTGACTTTCCAGAGGGCGATGCATCTGATCTGACTGGCAGTACCTATATTAGAAGATAGCTCACAGTAGAGAGCTTGTTGCTTTCCATTCT
The DNA here is from genome assembly GCF_001604755.1 of Lepidothrix coronata. Taxonomy (NCBI): domain Eukaryota; kingdom Metazoa; phylum Chordata; class Aves; order Passeriformes; family Pipridae; genus Lepidothrix; species Lepidothrix coronata. The sequence goes on along the minus strand of NW_016690248.1, from coordinate 2,992,203 downwards.
GTGTACAGTGAGCATGGCTTAGGCCAAATGCCTGTCTGTTACCCTTCTGGCAGTAAGTGAAGTGAGTACCATCTGCATGGCCTCTTGACTCTACTCTGCTGTCAGAGCTCTTTTTTTTTATCTCTTTGAGAAAATAGGTGGACAGATATTCTCTTCCTCTTGGGAAACTGCTGTTGCACACTTGTTTCTTGGGAATGAACTCTATCTCTTGGTCTTGCTTGGCTTCATGCCCATTGACAGCAACTTTACACAGTTCAAATGCTGCATCACTGAGCAGAAAGCTGTGGTAGGTGAATGACAGCTACTGAGGAAGAGAAGGAGCTTGAGGTGGCACCCAGGACAGCTACATGGGGCAGTTAACATGCACTTAAATTCAGAAGTGTTGTTCACCTCAGTTTAGATAGATAATGGTCTATATGTGGAGGATTTCCAGAGTACTTACTCTCTTCATGACAACCAAATAAAGGAAGTACCAGAGTCCCACATGCAGCCTGTATTAAGCACCTAGAATGTAGGTTCAGATTAATTGCCTAGATGAGGTGGGCTGGACTTCACCGTTACCTTGTGTGACAGAGAAAACAGGTTGTCCTTGGGCAATAAGGGCTTATGGAATGTGTAGAGAAGTAGTTAGCAGTAGTTGTGTGTTTTTGTGATGAACAAGAGGTGATTAAGAGAAATCAATTTTAGGGAGGAAATATTTCATTTCCTTTTAATCAAAAATGGTGTCTCCTTTGGCATTTCTTCCATTTTTTTCCCTCAGAAAAGTGGTTGAGCTAGCTTAGGAATAGCTTAGCTATTTTAAAAATTCTGATTATCTGTCTACAATTCTTTTTATAAACCATCCCCCTTAAATGGACAGGAAAAAAAAAGGAATAAAAAGATGGGCAGTGAATTAGCAAATGCATTTAAGATAGTTGATCATCTTATCTTTCCAGTAGACCCACTTTAGTCACATGCTCATATATTATTAACCTGACTGAATCAAGGCTGATACTGCACGTCTTTCCGGGCATATCCATTTATGTGGTGTTGGGTGCCTTTTGAATTGGATTCTGGTGCTGCAATTTAGAAAGAGAAGCCAAAAGTTACAATACAGTAATCTTGTTATCCACTAGTGAAATGTTCATTATCTGTTTTATAAATATCTGTTTAATATCATCAGAAGTGATTTGGAAGATGGATACCTTCCGAGCTGGAATCCCGCAATTTTATGATCTTTACATTAAAAAGAAAAACTTTCAATCTCTGAAGAAGATCCCTTTTGCTTAGGCTTCCTCAAGAAGTAATCTGACCCTTACACTCATGGTCTTATCCTTTTCTTTCATTAGTCACATCTGTAAGGATCTCATTTGTAATCTTGCCTTATATTCCTCTAATATACCACAGAGACACATGTATTAACCACATTTAGTAACCTGATGGCACAAAAGTTGCTATATGTGTAAAGTGGTTTAGCTGAAAAAAGAGTTATTCCACTCAGATATAAGTATACCCATTAATTTGACTGCTGGTGCTCACTGAACAGCTGTCATAAGACAGAAGTCATAGTCATTTGTTATTACTTGCCTCCAAAAGTCCCTGACTGATTTTTGTTAATAGCTTGAGCAAGAGACCAAATCTCATGAGACTTCTGTATGGATCTTTTGCCATTTTTCTTTCTCATCTGTCTTGAATCTGATTATTCACACCTTTTGTGCTGTAAAGCAGGAGGCTGCATTTTTCACATCATTATTTTTATAGTTCTTTTCCTAAGATGTGCAGTCTAAAAAAAAAAAAGCTGTTGTTGGAAAACCAGATCCCTTTCTCTTCCTGAAAACACTGCTGAATTAAGCTAAATACAAATGTAGCTTGCTGTTTTCTGGCACACAATTGGCTGGTCCTTCTGAATTTGACTTTAGCTGAGCTTGATACTGCAAAGTGTGGTAATGAGTTCTAAGATTCTTTGCAGCACTATATGCTGTGTGATTATAACATTTACAGAATGATATTGAATGTCATCTGCACCTTACTATGTGTGGCACTATTAAATCCTATGTCTCTTAATACACTGGTGCTATTATGACATCCTTCATGATAATAAAACCAAAGCAGACCTGAAATAAAATGTTATGATGAATCTATATGTAATGGCATATCACTTTGGAGAAATCTGATTAAAACATGGCAATAATGCAGTAACAATGCTGAAGATTCAGAAGATGAATTTAGTTAATTGCTTCCAGAGGACGCAAAATTAAATACTACCTTTCAAAAATGAGTGATAAATCTTCAGTTACATGGAAATAATGGGTATGAAGAATTGACTAGATGTAATGTTGATGAAGGCAATCAAAGAATGAAAGTGTCAGGGTTACTTTTCAATCTGTCATTGAATTGTGGTCATCTGTCACTGCAACTAGATTTTGTCCTAGCTTCTACTGTGGTGACTACGGCTGGATACCCTGCTGCATCTCTCAATGCTCAGCTTCAAGTCCTTTTCTATGTTACCTTTTCTACCGGTGTGACATAGCTGGCAGTAATTTTTTTAGGCATGTTAATTTCTTTGAAAACAGAAAGTGCTTATTTGTAGTGATACTGTTATGCAGTGTCCTATTTGTTTATTTATTTTGCCTTGAATAGCAGACATTTGTGCTGTATAAATAAATTTAAGCAGGGTTAAATGTGTAAAAGACTTGAGCTACCAGGCCTTCACAAAAAAATCCTCCAGTTTACTCTTACCTGTGCTTTTGCTGTAGTGAGCTACACCTTTAACTGTGACTTTTTCTAATGCAGTTAGAGAATACAGGGAAGGAAGGTGGGAGGGAATTGTTCAATTTTTAGATTACTGTATGATCACAGTTCAATTTTATTTGGTTGTCATTGCTCAGCAGGGACAGGGTATGATGATTTTTTTTCCCAAAACCCATTGGTAAGCAGGCAGTTACTCGGAAGGAGCTGTAGTCTCCATGTGATCAAAACCATGTATTCAATAATCCTCCAAGACACTTATTTGATTGACTAAAAACACTCCAGAGGAAACTCTTTTAGCATATTATGTCATATCAGACTTCTGAGGAACACATTTTCCTTTCCTTTCAAATAAAAAAAAAAAAAAGTGTCAGATTTGACTGTTGCATGTGCAGTGGTGCAATGTCAGTGGTCCAGGAGAAGAGATTTCAGCCCATCTTCTCTTGTCTGTCTGTACAGGCTGGCAGAAGCAAAGCCAAGCAATCCAGCGCTAATGCTGATGTCCTTACCATGAGTTTATCCCATTGTGTCATCATAGGATGGCACTAAAGCTACAGACATGCAGATCTTCACAACAAAATTAATTTTTGACCACTTAAGTATCATTGCCTGAACTTTTAGGTGCTTTGGAAGGCAAGAGATGGCCATGTCTTCCAGCGTATGTATATTCTCTGATAAACTAGGACCACAGCGCTGTATCAGAGAGTTTATTAAAAGCAGCAGCAGAATTATGTGTAATTACAAAACTGAATTCCAAAAATACTTCAAGTCTTCCTTCCTTTGAAAAACATTTTTTCAGACATTTCCCCTGTTGATCATCCCTTGATGTGTACAAATTTTAGGTCTCATTCTGTCCTCTCTTTTTTTCTAAAAGCCGCAAAACACGTAACAGAACTGTGACTGATGTTCAGTTCCACATCTTCATACAGATATGAACGATATCGCTTCCTCCTCAGGTTTGCAAAAGTATTGCCTGGAGTTCTCAAATGCTGATGTGCTTCTAAAACCTGCCCTTTTGCATTAGTTACTCTCCGGCTTATCTTTGTTCTTGTTAATGGAGGGTTCTCTTTAGTGACTGTAGTGCCAGTCATGATTCCTGCTGATATGTTGTCTAGCATTGTACTGTAAGTTTTATGTATGAAAAGGGCCTTTTTTTAGTCAGGGAGTCTGGGGAATAGCCGGATGCTTTTCTGGAGTCTAGCTGTTGGTTGTTGTCTAAATGTAAGAGACTAAAAAAGAAGCTGAGGATTCCGTTCAGGCACACCGTTGAAAATACCTCCTTGGAGCTAATACCCATTTTCTGTTTGGGCGAGATATGGAGAGGAGCTTGTCAGGCTAAGCAGAGTACAGAATTTTTCTGCAATGAGGTCTGTTCGACACTTAGATGACTTGGCTGTGTCTTGTTTCTGTAGTCCTTACTCTGCTGCAGTTCATGCTGGGAGCTGGCTCTGTCCATATTGTTTGGGATCAGAGAAAGAAGAAGGTGGTTTAAGACTACTTTTCCCATTTTTCCCTTCAGCTGTTCTGGCTGTAAGCTATGTCTGATGGAGATCAAAATGTTTTTTTTAATTATTTTCAAGTAACACTCTCAGTGAAGAATATGGAAACTGAATAAAAAATTTTGTTTGACTCAGTGTGTAGTATCAACCAACAGATCCAACACCATTTTTTTCTTGGTTTCTCTTCATGGGAATAAATAAATGAGAGAGTTAGACACTGATAAAAGGGGAGAAAAATTTTTTAAAAAAACCTATTCAGTAATCTCCAGAGACTCAATGTGATCTAGAGTTAGTGTGCACCCCAGAGAAACTATTAAAGACTTTACAGTTCAACAGTTACGGCTGGGACCATGAAGAAATATTCTCAGGAACTGAATTTCTCTGACCTGCATTTATGTTTGTGTGTGTCTGTGTTTCTTCTGCTGTCCCACCACAACTCTCAGCTACTTCTCTTAACTTCTGCAAAAAGGCGAGGACACACACACACACATGTACAGACACTGCTGCCAATAGGTTACTTCACAACAGTTTTGGAAAACTTTCCTGAGTACTGAAGTCCAACCAACCCTACCAGTAATTTCTTGGAGCGCTTCATGGGTGGTTTTGGCCCCTGTCAGATGGTATTCTCTCAGAGGCTTTCCAGGCACAACTCAGAAGTCTGCAAGTTCCAGAGTCACTTCTGATACCAAGCTAGCATATGGACACCCTGTTTTGAGGGGTGAGATAATCTAATAGTATGGACTCGAGATGATCTCGCCAGGTGGCCTCAGTGCCAGAGTATGTGTTTAATATTCTAGTCATGTTTAATTCACTAGTAGAGGCATAGCCATAGAGTCTCTTTGAGAAATTTATCTACTGATCTGTAGGCTTAATAAATTCAGCTGTGTTTTTGGTACTGGCTGTACAGCATTTAACCTTATTAAGCATCCTCACTAAGCCATACCTGTTGAACTTTTAAATGAAGATGAATTCTCAGCAGGAATTCAGAGCTGGTGAAAATTCCCTACAGTTTTCTGCAACAAAAGGCTCCAGTGATGTTTTCAGTTTAGCTTTTCCCAAAGATTTTTTTTCTGGAAGAGATGCATGGCTCCAGACTCAACAAGCCTCAGAGCTATAGCTGATGCTGTACTGGCAGGTTGTCCCTGTTGGGTGCAGTGGCCAGCTGCGTGGATGCCATCACCTTATGCTTTTCATCCTTGGCACCACTAGAGCCTTTGTGTTATGCAGACTTAACTTCCATTTTCCTCTATAGTGCTCCAAAGAAGTATTTCATGTTCAGCATTTACAAGAGTTGAGGGAGAAAATGTCAATAAAGTTAACTTGGATAAAAATTTGTTTGATGTATGCTGATCAAACCAGGTAATTTTTTTTTTTTAAATGCTATGTAGAATTACTGTGCAGGCTTTATGTTAACAGAAGTGGGAAACTGTCTATTTTGGAATCAGAGTGGAAAATGAAGCCAACTGACATTGCCATTTTTATCTGTAATCTGTAAGATTTCCATTAAAAAATGCCTTCTCTCCACTGAGCTGATCAGACTGTGTGCTCTGCAGGATAACCTCATTGGGTCCGGAGAGACTGGTTCTGCCCAGATGTGTCTCAGTTCTAATTAAGAGTCTGACAAGTGAGATGTGGGCGAGGGATAGTTTACAAATCCAAGGTACAGTATGTCTAAGGGAATGGATTACCAGAATGTCATGTTAACCGTACATTTGAAATAACAGTGGAAATCACTTTTCATTGGTAAGTCTCAAAGTTCCACCCAAAGTAGATTAAATAGTCTTGTGCTGGGGGGACACAGACAAGAGAGGAAGCATGTCCTACATCCTTCAGCTGACCAGTGACACAGCCTATCTTCCTGATCTCTGGTCCAGTTTTTGATGACAGAGGCTGTTACTGTGCGGCCCAGGAGGTACATTTGGGTGGCTGATGTAAATTGATGTAAATTGAATGCTTATGCTGTGAGTATGCTTTGTTGAAGTAGTGCTGGTTTGGTTCAGTGGGCATAATTCATAGTTGGCACTCTAGGTGTGCTTATGGAGAACACCTCTGGCTTGGGTCCATTCAGGTTGTCCAGTAAAGTTGTAGATCCCCCATCCCTGAAAGTGTTGAAGTTCAGGTTGGATGAGGCTTTGATCAGCCTGGTCCAGTGGAAGGTGTCCCTGCCCACGACAGGGGGGTTGGAACTAGATGGTCTTTAAGGACCCTTCCAACCCAAAACATTCTGTGATTCTCTGAATCTGTGATATGCTCTGAAACAGCTTTGCAGCATGAACCAAGGTGTAGAAAGGGAGAGTAGTTGGCAGATGCACTTCAAAAGCACATTTCCAATTTGAACTACAGTGCTAATATAGATAACTCAAAGCTGTACTGACTCCCATTTTTAGAATGAATTGTCATTTCATTTTGGGACGCTGAAGCACATCTCCATCTGATGTGTTATTTATTCTTCACTTAATTAGCAACTAGTTGTGAAGTGATGCCTTCATCTTTATTCTCATTTTTCGGCTGTTTTTAGAGGCAGTGGTAAACAGGTGTAAGAATTGCTGTATCAGCTCGTAAGAAATGTCTTTTAGCCCAATATCATATCTCTGATTGGGGCTAGTATCAGATATGTAATGAATGGCACAAAAAAGTGATACTTCCATGCAAAAATCTCCCAGTCTCCTTAATTTTCACTTGAGGAGTATCTGTGGTTGCAATTGGAGTCTTAATGCTTAAGCTAAGGGATATTAAAATAAATTATTGTGCTTATTTAGCCTATATGCACCTACATAAAGGATATATATCTATATATATATCTATATATAATTTTTGGCCACATTTTTCCTTGTAGATCATACTTTTCTACAACATATTGTTGTAATGCACATCGTCATTTTTGTTAGTTCCGCTTGTTAAATCCCCAAAGCTGCCCAGTGTTAATCACTGACATTGCCATGAAATTTGCCTCTGTGCACTCATGCAGATTTTGGAAGTTGCTTGCTTTCACCAGCTGTTTCTTCTGAATGCCAAAAAACTTCCAGGTGCAAACAGTATAAAGCAGCATGTGTGTGTCTGTGGCTGTAAAGGGGAAAAGCTGTAAACTCTCCCTTAAATTTCTGGACTTTTCCAGTGTAGAATTTTCAAAGCAGCAGCTCTTTTGCTTTAAAAATCTTTCCAAAGCAATGTTTGAATTATGCTTTTGGGTATTCAAGAAGAAAAAATTGAAATGTCTTTGGATATTCAGTCATGGATTAATGGAGACTACTTTTCCTCAAGCTCCTTTTGCTTACAATACTGAGTTCTATGGCATCAGGTGTGTAATCCCTGAGATGACAGTTTTTGATTACTTCAGTGAACTTTAAAAAAAGAAACTGTAATACGTTTTGAAAGAAGTTAAAATCTGTATTATTTAATGCAGAATAGGAATTGAGAGCAGATGTGGTATTCTTTCTGTAACTCATGACTCCTCCCTTTCCAAAAAGATAAGGCTTCAGAGCTAAGTTGTTGTGAAATCTGGGACAGAAAATCCAGTAGAGCTCAGGATTAAGTATTGCATGTCTTGAAATGGACAACATAATTTGTATTTACATCATAAAGAAGTGGAAAACAGGATCATTTCCCTGTGGTCAGGCCATGCTTGCGGTATGGCACCTGAAGACACGTACCCCTATTCAGGAGCTGGTGATGACTTTTCCTGGTGTCTCAGATTAGACATTTTTGGTTCCCACTACACACACAGACCTTTCACTGACACAGTCTTAATTTTTCAGTATGTACGTCCTCATGTTCTTCACCTCAGCATCTTCTTTACTGTTGTCGACCCTGGAACTGGTACCGAGTTTTCCAGGTAAGTCAGTCACTGTAGCCTCAGGTGTGCTGAAGTGCAGGAGAACAGAAAGTGGGCAGACAAAGGGGAAGCTAATCCCTGCTGCAGATGGCTCAATTTTTTCTCCAGTGGGTTATTTTAAGGTCTTCAAAGACTTTTTTGGCAGAATGACCAGATGGTGCAAGGGAAGTCACAAGTGCCCATACATTCTCCACTTCTCCTTAACCACAGCTATGAGTTATCAGACTCTGGTGTGGATTCCTGCTATGGTCAGATAAACAGACAGACTCAAGGTGCCTTTTGAGGAATTAGAGCTCTTAGTTTTGTAGGGTATGAAAAACCATGAAGAAGGCTTCTAAAAGAAGTCTGGAGTGTAGAGGAGGAAGACACCAAGTAGTAGACTTACTGTGATGTGAAGTCGTCTCTTGAGGCCACTTCCAGATGCAAACCACTAATTAAGTTGTGTGGGAACCAGACTGTCCACTTAATGGCAATTTTTTTTACTTACATGTTTGCTTTGGCCTAGAGTCAGCAATGTAATATTTAAATATTTTCAATAAAACATATTTTTAAAATATTTTTTGGGAGCAGTCAAAATGTTTTTTACCATAATGCTGATTTTTTCTAATGTACTACTACTAATTTAATATGAAACTGAATTATGTACTGAAACATTTACAGAGATGTTGCAACAAAACATTGATTTTCTTCAATGATTTTTTTTCTAAATTACATTCTCTCAAAATCAATATATTTTGGCAGACAAAGAGTAATTTTGATGCCACTTTTTAACAACATGAAAACAATTACAGTGCTATTGGAATCTACTCATTATGGTGCTGAGCACTCCTAGCAAAGTAAAGGTGAGTGTGTAACAAAACTGGCATCTCTCTGCCTGCTGAATCTCTTTAATACAAGTGGAAAAATAAAAACTTAAAATGGATTTTATTTACTTATTACTATGTAGGAGCAATGACAAAGCTAACTGTAGGAATGCAGGAGTGTATTGAAGCCTGAGCTTTCAAGTTCTGTTTTCACTGTTATTTTAGACAACACAGGTAGCACCAGTGTTTCAGCATGTGATGACCACTCCTTTGCTATATTCTGTGCCATGGTCTTGCAAATCATTGCTTGAAATCAATGTATTACATAGGTATGATTGGTCATTTCTTTGTTTATTTGATTACTTTTTTGTTAGCTTATTTTTTTTTCCCCAAAGAGGCTTCTGTGGGATAGTTTAGTCCTTCATAGTAGAATCCAGTTACATCAAATACTTTCAGAGAAGTAAACATTGTGTACCTATTAGATATTTCTTTGAGAATTTATAGTTGCAATGAGTTCTGACTGACCAATCCCGAAAGATAGCATATGAATATAGCCTATCAGGCAGATTTTTATGAGCCATTTTAAAGTTACATCCACTCAACAAAGGTCTGTTGTTCTGAGAGTATTATTTGCTCTATGAAATTAACTGAATGAGTATATGAAAAATACGCTGCCACTGTGGACAGGGTCAGATGCAAAAGGGTGTGAAGCTGTTTGGCTGGTGAAGCCTAGGATGAAGAGTGTAGCATTAGGACTGGTTATACGAGCTAGCACTGTGTGTACAGATATAACAGTGTATCCTTAAATACACTGTAAGCAGGTTGAAGTGGAGCCTAAGTGTGTTGTTCTGCACCAGGATTGTAAAAGTCATTAAGTGATGCATGCTTTGATTAGACTTTTTGACTCCTAGGTAAGACCAGATGTATCACAAAAAACACAGAAAGCCTTAGACTCTCAGGATAGACTTATTATTGGGGCCATACTGGGATAATTTCTTACTCCTCAAGATCTTGCTGTCATACTTAACAGTCCAAGCTTGGGAAAGTAAGTCCAGGTGTGTGCAGTGATGTGGCATTGTAAAGACTGGGTCATTGAATTAGAGTGATTGCTACTGGAGCAGCAAGTCAGCTTTAGAAACTACTCTAAAATAGAGACTGAGTCTCTGCTTGATGCATAATTTGCTCATTTATTGGGCAAATGATAAATGATAGAATTATTTAATATTTTTTTTACACTTTAACCATCACAGAAAGTGTATATTTTATATCCTCAGTAGCATGTATAGCTACATGTATTAGTGAATTATAGTAAGGATGAGAGTAAATATTCCAGTTGAAACTGGAAAGCCTTTCTTGAAGCTGCAGTATTTTCAGTGCTGTCCTCCAGTGAGACTGCTTGTAGCAAACAGTGAGTTGCCTTCTTGCCAGAACCTCCTCAATTGCCGTGAAAGTTTTTTTCCTCTTTTTGGTGCTGACACATGACAGGCATCTCAAATGCTGGCCTGTGACCTCTGTCATGCACCCAATACAGGTGACAAACTTGTTTCTTTGCTGAAATCGTCTCCCATGACCCAACATGTGTGCCTATATATTCAATATCTCACTTCTGAAATTAGTGCAGAAAACTGTGAAGTTTTTTATCAATTGGGAATTTCTTTTTGAAAGATGCTTTATATCATCTCCTGTATGAAAATAAGATGTTATTCTACTATGGTACATTTTGCTAATTCAGTTTAGATTTGATGCACTAGAACAAAGTTATGAATGTAGTTAATCACTCCTCTGTAAAATGCCCTGGGTTTGCTCAGGTTTTGTTTTTTGGTTTTTGGTTTGGTTTTTTTTCGCAAGTGTTGCATTTTCTTTCTTTGCATGTGAAATAATTTAGTGTGAGAGTGGCGCTTAACGTTTATTAGTTATGTTTATGGGTAAAATAATCTGTTTAAATTGACTGGAATGACGATGGCAAAACACAGCATTGATATTTGAAAAACATGCTAATTTTAAAATAATTTCATAGAGGAATACAATACAGTAGGCAGACAAAAATCCCAACTTCAAAATTATCTCTGTAGTGGCTACTAAAAATACATTAACATAAAAAAATATTTCTTGTAATTTTGGGTATATCTTAACCAATACATTAGACTTTCAGTACTCTGTGTGTGTAGGGGTAAAAATAAATCTAAAACTATTAATTAAATAGTGCACAGAAAAGCTTGTAATTATTTATAACTTGATGATTCTTAATAGAACATTAGTAATCTGAATTTTAATTTTATTTTACTTTAAGATATCTCGTAATTTTAGAAATAAAGGCAGACTTTGAACCTTTTACATAAATGTGTCCTGGCCTGTTGTCATTTAATTTTTCAAAATGACATTTTGCTTTTTGTACAGATCATATTTCTACTTGAACATATGCATTTTTGTAGTGTCTGAACTGCTTCTCGTAAGGTAGGCATTTGCCTCCAAGGTCCAGTCCTGTGTTGCACTCAGTCTTCTGCAAATCCAGTTAATGTTTTGGCAAGGTAAAATCATGGATAATTCTGTGTTCTCAAAGAGGAATAAGCAAGATGAACCAACACTAAATGGTGTATTGTTTCACTCGAAACTGGTTTTTGTTCCTGTACATTAAAAAAATACTGCTTGAAAGAGTATCCTTCTTTCAGTTCTGTAGTGCTAGCAAAAATAACTCCTATTTCCATTCCCACCTTGAGCATTTTTTTTTCTACTACTTACTTGGATAAGATTATACGTAAAAAAAGTGTTTATTTTGAAATGTATTTTGTTTTACTGGAGTTGCTGAGTATTTCTTAATAATAAATTGGATGAATGTTAGCAAAATCTTGAGAAGTAGTACTAAAAATAATTTGCTTCTTTTTCTTCTTGCAATGTCATTATTATATTTAAGGTTTTCAAAACCAGCTATAGACCTATACTTCCTAACATGTTATGATTAAAACTCTAAGGTACGCTTTTTCATTGTTTTTACTGCAGTGTGATAAAAGCAATAGCAATTCTAACCTTCTCTCTTCTGGCAGTTATTTTAAATGATTGGCTAGTGCCAATGAAGTTTGTTTCAAGTTCTTGTACTGCAGTGACATGTAGCGTATTTTGTAATGCAGCAGAGCAGCCACTGGAGGAAAAACTCACTGAATAAGCTGTAAGTGATTTCCAATCTCCCAGAGCAACCCAAAGAGTCTCTGGAGGTTCTGGGTAGGTTTTCTGCTATGTTAATTAAAAACAGTTTCTTTATTGTAAAGAACCCACCTTGATTATAAATTTCTAATCCCTTCCTTGTCATCTGTTAGAAGCGTGGATGATTCTTACAAGGATTATTCATTTTGGTTTAAATGTTTTTATCTTGTTCTTAAGCGGAAATATGAGCAAATGCAGCTTCACCTTCTGGGAATAGAAGCTATTTTAAAAGATAAAGATGTCTTACTATTTTTATTATTTTATATATCACGAAGAAGCAGAGAAATGAAGAGTCAGGGATAAAAAATAAATTATTCTTCCTTCAATCCTAAATCTACTGCTCCACCAGAAATCAGATAGAACTTGAAATACTCACTGTCACCTCAGAGCCACTAGATTTAATCAAGTTGAGATTACTTAACTCTCACAGTTAATGCATTTGAGTAATCTCAGAAGGAGTTAGTTGCTCCGGTGGTGTGAGCGTCACAGGTGAGGTGAGGCGATGAGGGGCTGCTCTCTTCTGGGAGCCTTTCCTGAGGACTCACCATCGGAAGACCAGTGTTGCTCACCCCACGCGTTGGAATGTTGCAGCAACAACAACAATGTGGTCTTTTAATTCTTTTTCCCTCTTACTGAGAGCACAAACCTCTGTACGCACTGCAAAGAGAGATTGCCAACTGCAAAGGGAAGGAAAAAATAAACATTATGTATGCTCTAGGTCAGTGTTGCCAGTGTTCTCTGCTGAAATATGCTCAGCCTCTGAAGGAGTGCAGCCCCAAGGCTCACGGTTTGTAATCTGGCTGCAGGAACTCTCTTTCGGTTCATCTGTTCAAAACCACCTTGGAAGTGACAGCATCCTGGCCGTTCCAGTCAGGCTTTCTCTGCAATTCTTTGTACATGGTTTATGGTAGCATTATGGTGTAGTAATGCAGAAAGGATAGAGAACAAGGGGGAAAGCCGTGCCAGGGTTGTTCAAACTGGCAGTGATATTTTAAGGCCTAGGTTCAGCATTGCTGTGAGGCACGCTCTGGTCAGCAAAGTTACAGGCACTCCTGATGTGAAATGTTTTGCTAAATAAAAGTGAATGAAGGTGCTTTCCTGACTTCGTGTTGTAACTGGGAAAGAAATACTTTTTAAATTATTTTTTTGGGGAAGGTTTTAGGAGATACAGTTTCAAGATTTGTGGTCCATTTAAAAATACAATTTGATAAATGACCTGATACTTTAGGAATAAAATACATTATGAGTGAAGCCTTACTTTTCCCTTACATTGCTCTCATACTTGGCTAGTTCAAGTACAACATCATGCTTATGTACAGTATTAACTGGCACTTTGTTTTATGCCATGTAACCTTTTTTACATTTTAAATTTTAAAAACAGAATGAATATTCTGTAGGAATACCAGTAAAGAAAGTAAAAATAGTTGCTAGTAATTAGTTAGAGATTGTTTACATCCCAATTAAGGAATGGCAAATTGGCTTAAGGTTTAATGGTGTCAGATCAAACACAAGAATAGTTTCTCTAACCACCTGATACACTCTAATCCTGAGATAATCTCTGGTTATAGTGCACAGATATTGAAAAGATTAGGAGCAATCCAGGGTCATTATAGGAAACATAATATACACATACCCATGAATAATCTATATGGTGATGGTTTAGAACAATTGTGAGGGAGAGGTGGTCAGTCGGATTTATTGGGCTGTGGAGGAGATTTACAGTTAACTAGTGGAAATCTGAATTTCTAAACTGCATGCTAACATGCTTAGGAAGAAGCAATTTCAAATAATTAAGTGACAGGATTAGCAGGATCAGTCAGTATCTTTTGCCATCTCTGAGATATGTGCATAAACAAAGAAAAAAAATCTCCATTCATCAGGATTTTTCATAATTTGTTTTTTGTTCTCTCAGCCCTGATAAGTCTGCCTCATCCTCTTTTCCTGTGCACTTTTGTTTAATTTCAGCTGTTTCGTGTGTGTGGGTTGCAGATGAAGCAGAGTGTGGTCTGCACTTCTGGGTGGCTTTGGCTCGAAGATTGAGGCATCAATAAATTTCTCCCATTTAATAAAACTGGGAGTGAAATCTAATGAATGGTGGCAGACACCTTAAAAAAAACCCTACAGGAGGGATCTGAAGCTTTAGGGTGGTCAGTTCAGGTTTGTGTCTGAATGTCAAGACTGGAGAGCCCAGGTCAGCAGAAGCTCTGGGGGAGATGATTTGCACAATGTTTTTGCAGATGCTTGTCGGTACCAATGTACGGGGAAACTGAGTAGCATTCAGAGCTTTTAGCTTTCTAAGCTCACTTTTTAAATTTTGGTAATGTATTTTAATAATATAGTTTTGGGTGTTCATGCCTATTTGAGTAAAACATATTTCTTTGGTACCATTGTGATCCTTAGCACTGCTAAATGATTGAGAATGTAGAAGTGTTAGACCTTTGATATTTGCCTTTGAGGAACAGATAGAACACTTTTCTGTCTTCAATACATTTTTGAATCGAGGTTTGAGTCATATTGGTAACATGATCTTAACCTCCAAAAATCAGTGTGGAACTGGGGCAATGTGAAATCTGTATTCTCCAGAGAGCTGATACTGGAGCGGAGGGATGGGCAGGGATAATCTGGCAGAGGGAAGGCTCAGTGCTGAGCGGGAAGGTGGCAGTGCTCTGTTTTGTGGCCAGATGTCTAACAATGTCTGTTGCACCTTGAAATTTATTACGAAGCTGAATTGTATTAGTGCTTGTCAGATATAAAACCAATTTGTAAGGCATTTTGTTGTTTTCTGGGTTTTGAGCAATGAGAAATCACTTCTTGAAGTTTTTTTTTTTACCCAGCTAGGGCTAGAAACCTCTAAAAAACATAGGATTTTTCTTTAATTTATATGACACTGAAACCAGCGTTTGTTTCCTATACCTTCCATTTTTATGCTGAGCTCCTTTGTAAAGGTATGTATCTCTGAACAGAACTTCCCTAGTCCAGAAGACTATATGCCCATAAGCATATAAATGGGGTAAGAAATCAGAGGGAGGTAGTCAGGACTTAAAAGCAGAATTGCAGTAGTGAACTTGGAATGGTTCATCATACATCAAAAAACAAAGAAAAAAAGCACAGATATTTGATAGGATATATTTTTCTTTGAATTTTTAGTGAAGTAGACATTATTTTTTGCTCTTCTCCCATGAGATTGGTCGTCTAAAAAGTCTTTATGCAGGGGCCTGTGAAATGTTTCATGTCGTGAACTTGGAATACTGTGAGTAAATTGTGATTGAAAGAAACACATTGCATTACAGACTCTAAAATAAAAGCTAAGTTTCTTCAGTCTTCCGTTAGGTTTTTGTATGTAATGCAAAGTTCTTTTTTCACTTCTGATAGGGAGTGGAAAGATTTGATTATGGAAGTGGATGGTTCTTAATTTCATAGCTGTTTTACTTACCAGCTTTTTGCCCAGAGCTCTCAGGTGTATTTCTAGCTGTATATCTACAATAACCATATCTGAAAATGTTGGAGAAGGAAGGAGTGCAAATTATCTGAAAGACACCATGGTTCATTATTCCTTCTCCCAGTGAAACCTCTCGGGTCAGACAGTTCTAAACCTCAGCCATTTTATTTAAATTTTGAGACACTTCACAGGAAAACATCAAGAAGGCAGGTTGCATTGAAATCACTTGACCCATATATTATTGAGAAAAAAAAATAATTCTCCCACTGTTTTAGTATTTTTAGAGGGAGTAGTAGTAATGTTTACATGGTGTTCATCAAGAGTATAGACAGCATAATTAGTGTTATTATTACCTGAAACCTGGCTACAACATGACATACTTTGGTTTTGTTATAATTGAGAATTTTATTTGGGTATGTGCAATAGGCTCCCTTTTTTTCAGACAACGAAGCCAGATTAAGAACTGATAGATGCCTATGTCATGCATAGTTAAGAGTCAATGTTTAGCCTTCAGTGTTTGTCCACTCAGTGAACTGCTAGTTGTTTAATTAACTGTGTATTTATTGAACAGATTTGAAATGATACAGTATAAAATGAAAGTGGGTTGTAGTCCTACTGCATTTGTTTATCTCCAAAATCACTTATTTCAAGTTAGTTGGATAACAGCTAAAGCATAATTAAACTGAATCAGGATTGCAAGGCATGTTTTAATTAAGGAAAAATTTTGCTGTATAATGAAAATCTTAAGATGAGAGAGAACAAATGTGACCTGGGTTGTCTGCAACTTTGAGCTTGCATATAATTTCACCAGGACTATTTCAAACCATTTGTTTGATGTCCATCCCCATTTCTTTGAAAAATAAGGGATGGAATGAAAAAAGCTTCTGGAAATTTGCTAAACCTTGTGCTTGGTGTTTGCAGAGGCTTCAGTTCTACTTGGAAATGCTGCCAAACCACTTTGCAGCCTGATAGATCCTAGCGTATTTAATTAAGTTAATTGATTGTATTTAGGACAAATTGTTTGATTTGGAGAATGGGGAAAAATCTATCTTAAACTGTGTGAGATTCTACATATTAAGCTGATCAACTGCTGAAGTGTTCTCTCAGTGATGAGAGTACAGAACTGAGGCTGCTTTTGCAGTTTAAGGAAGGGTATTTGAACATGGGCCTCAATTACTGATGCTGTGGTTTTAAAGTCAAATGAACTTTACTTTTTCTGAGCAGTGCTACTGCATGCTTTCAAGGGGTAGGTCACAAATCCCACTTCAGATTTTCACATGCCAAGGTGAACAAGCCCACTTCAGCAAACATCAACCTTAATTATTTGTGCTTATAACTATGAAACACTGATGTTCTGTAACACCAATACTTTGAGGAGAAGGTGCTGGTAAACAAACATGTAAGTCAACATTTAGGACAGAAATATACTGAAAATACAAAGTAAATTGTTTACTTTCATAATAGTGAATATTTTAGGTGAAGGAACAAAAAGAATATCTCTGCATACAGAGTTCAAGAACAGTTAATACAGATAAAAATACTATTTTTATCTTTATGGTTTCTGTAATGATAATACCTGTCACAAGTTATTATTTAAAAAAAAATGTAACTGGATTAAATGTAGCAAATATTTAAACTTGATCTTAAGTACAGAACTCCTTCTTCTGCCCTCCATTATGCTACTAAGATGTATAGTAGGCTTTTATTGAATGGCTGCATGGAAAGAATGCTTTGACCTGCTTATGCCAGGTCAGAATTCCGGTTAGTTAAGGTGAAATTATCTTCTTTGCCTACTTTGCCTTTGTAATAGATTATGTAAAATGAAGATTGAGTGCTTAGAGTTGTACAGATGATTTGATAATGTTTGTACTCCTTTTAGTAATGTTGGGGTATGGTGCAACCATTTGTATCCTTATAAAAGGTAATTAAGTATTGAATGTTTGCCTTCAGAAATGTCCAGCTTTAGCTGCTTTTTTCCAAGCAGTGTGACAGTGGACCATGAAGTGGAGCATACTTGGTTCTCCTGATGTATCACATCCCACAATATTTTCTTCCTGAAATGTTTAGTTTTACTTTAACTTTTATTTAACAGGTCTTATTTACTTTGCTGCAAACTGCAGCTGAGAGCCATCAAACCCCCTATCTATGAGCTCAAAAATATATTTAAGTGCTTAGCTCTGTTCAGTTTAGGAAGGTGTTGGCTGAAGTGATACGTTTGCTGAAACAGAGTAAATATTGTGTTAGAACTTGGAAGTTCTCAGCTGTCAATACTATGTGCAAACCACTATTTTACAGTACTAAAAATCTAAAAACCCTTTTAAATTTTATGCAATTATAAAAAGGTCCAGTATTTTCCTCCACAGCTGAAATACAGCTATCTAGCTCCATGGGATTTTGTTTCTTGTTTTGCACTCATAATAGCTTTTGGCTTAGAGGACCCCCAAAATGAACAGTGCAGTAGTAGTATAGATTCAGAAGATAAGTTTCAAGAC
This sequence comes from Lepidothrix coronata, assembly GCF_001604755.1. Lineage (NCBI taxonomy): Eukaryota > Metazoa > Chordata > Aves > Passeriformes > Pipridae > Lepidothrix > Lepidothrix coronata. The sequence goes on along the minus strand of NW_016690248.1, from coordinate 2,974,213 downwards.
AAATCACCTCTATTTCTGCTGTGATGAACAAAACCTGGGTTTAAAAAGTGATCCTAGGGCCCCTTGCCCCTTTGCTTCATCTTTGTCTTCATCTTCTTTGCCGCCTCTGCCTTCTTGTATCATTCACATTCTTTCACTGGAGTATTTCTCTGACATTTCTGGAGTGCAGTTTTTCTGCTTTTTGTTTCCTTCAGTTCCCTCCCTATTGGTAAAATACCAGAGTATTATTCTACTAGAAGTTGTCAGACTTCACTTTTCTGAACAACACCATGATCCGACAGTGCTAATGTCCCTTTTCTGGAAATGCCCCACATCCAGAAACAAAATTGGGAGGCAAATAGCTTGTGCTACGTTTGCAGTCATCCACTGTGGTGAACTTCTTCAAGGCAACCAAACCAAAACAGGTTGGAGCAGGCTATATCCCTCCATGAAGTTTACTCTCAGTGGGACTGGTGCTTTCAAGGGCATATCAAAATACATAGTGGCTGAGCTTATTGGAGCAATGGTGTCATTGTCCTCCTACAGATGATGTGTTTTCAGGACTTGACTAGTACTTCTGTGCCATGGTGCCATTCTGCTGTTGTGCCATGAGCACGAGAGCATGAGTGGGATGTTTCAACTCTTGTTTTCATTTGTGTGGTGTGATTTATTCAATCCTCCTGTGTGTTACCTACCATACAGGAAAACCTGTCATGTCTAAACAACTTCTCTCTTGCAGTCCATCAGATTAGTTTTGGAAGCAGACCTACTCCAACAACGCTCATAATTTCAATATATAAGAGTGCAGTACTTTGTATATAGATACTAAAATGACCTAATCAAGCAGATCTTGATTTCCCAGATTTTATCTGTCAACTTTCACTGATTGTCCACCTGGATATTAAAGACACAGCACTGGCACACAATCAGAAGATGAATCTGGGATCATTTTGGTCTTGAAGCTGAGGGTAGGAGATGCCTATCCAAAATATGTCAAAACAGTTTGCGTGTTGTGCGAGACCCTTTATTCAGAAAATGACAGTGGGTTTTTGTCCATTGGAATGCTCATACAAGATGCATTTTAGCTGGTATCTAAAATAACTCTCAAAGGCTGGTTATTCCATCGCATGGCAAAAAGAATCAGAAGTGAGGTTTCTGAGATTTTGGAGAAGGCACTGTTTACTGCACTGTACTGTTTACCTGAGCAGGCATTGCTTACATTTATACTCCTGCTGTGTTTGCCTTCTGAAAGCACTGAAGCAATTTAAGTTTTGCCCATAAAAATGCCCTGGGCATAAGAATATTAAGCTTGCAAACTGGAAGTCTCACTTTTCACATAATGATTAGTAATACAGTAGGAAAAATGATGTCCACCAGTCTTCAGCTTGTGAACCTCAATTTAAGAGTCTGCCTCTGCCCTTCTAATGCTACTCTTTAGTAACTTACTCCTGGTTCTCATAGTGGGTGGAATTATGACTCCATCTAATCCTGCCATTGCAAGGGATAGCATTTAGTAATTTTTATGGTACTTTCCCATTCTCTGTTCCTGTGCTTAGAAATCTGTAGTGGCTTTATTTAAATGTAGCCAGCATTTCACCTATTTCTTGATTAAAGGACTCTACCATGCCTTGTGTGCAATATGAATAAAGTTAGAACGATGTGGTCAGTAAGGAGTTCAATAATAATTTTAATGTTCAGGGCTAGGGCTGCACAGACCAGTGTGCAGGCTGAAATTATTTGAAAATTTGCTAATCTTGCTTAATTGATGTGTCTTGTAAAAAAATGTTCCTTTCACCCATGCAACTCATAACTCTGAAATACTGAAAATATCTTCATAGCAAAACATCAGCAGGTTAAATCAACCTGGACAGACAGTCCTGTAACTGCAGCTAGAGCCTTGAAGTAATCTTAAAATAACCTAGGCTAGGCTTTCTTATCTACATATTGTTTATCCTCACACATTATGTTGTGCCGTATAGGGAAACCCCAGGTTTTTTTAAACGTTCATCTCGTACAAATCATTGTTTTCCTTTCCAGAAACAATTCTAAGATTTTTTGGCTTATCAGGCTGATCTGTACAGCTTGGGAAACAAATCTTTAGTAACATATACTTCCACTAGTGTTCTTGGTCAATCCACAGATGAATACTGGGTGAACTGTAAGCAATGATGTTTGTATACTGACTGCTTGCTGTTGAGAGTACCCATGTGGCAGTAAGTGAGTCAAACTGATGAGATGCACAGACATCTGTACAGGTTTGTGTATCAGAAACAGTTTGTGCAGAACATTTTGTAGTGCATGAACCACCGTTTGCTGCTGCATCTTTCGCCTTGCACACATTTCCTGATCAAGAACATATTTTAGCTGGGGAAATTCTGTGGCTACCCAGCAAATAGGTAAAATCTGTAAATCATACTCTTCTGTGATTCAGGCATCCCATCGATTCCAGCTCGAGTGCTGAGGTTAGTGCCAGCTCAGCAGTTGCACAAATGAAAATGGATTTTCAAATTAGAAACACAGGTTTTGACAAGACTGCCTTTCTTTGAGGGTGCTGGAATTTGTGTTGGGTATTTTGTTGATTAGTACTTGTGATGTTGAGGGATTGCTCTAGCTCATCTTTTTGCTGTGTCTGTTACCTCAGCATTATCACCTTGTAATTTTGATATTTATGGTGGCTCAAGTTCTAGAGGGCCTTCTGATATATACGTCAGGCAGAAGAACTGTTGTATCACAGATTTTGCTTCTCTCAAGCTTCATTATGCTCCAGAAATCCCTGTTCTCTATGTCGTCTGGTGCATGTTTGAAGTAGTAAGGACTGTGATTAGATGTACCCTTGCCATCACCATCGCTCTGTGCTGGCTGGAGTATCTATTGCAACTTTTCTGTCTTTTCTTATTTCCCTTTCCCTGACTCTGCTTACTGTGGTTAAAATGGTCTAATTTCTGTTCTGATATCAACCATCTACTGCAACTCTATTCACAACCAAACACTGCACTTGTTAGGGATCAAGAAATCAGACCAATAGTCAGTGAGTTACAATGCAGGGCTTCTCTCTGGACTTCTCTCTCTGTTATTTTACCAGGACATTTTGCCAAAAAAAAACTCCAAACAAACCAAAAACCTGAAAAAAAAACCCTGAAGAGAATTACTAGCTTCATTCATGGCTAGGCTTTGTGAACGAAGATTTGGGAAGGGCTTTACCCACATTTGTTGCAAGCATGTTGGTGGCACAGCAGAAAGACTCCTTGGATGGTATATTCTGCAAGGCATGATTCTTTCTGTGTTGTCTTTTCTCCTCGAGAGTGATCCTGCGTGCTTTCTCAAAAGCGTCAGCAGCGTTATAGATGGTGTGTCTCCAGGCCTCCCAATTGGAGGCCAGAGTAGACCAGTTATGTTGATCAATATGGCCAAGGCTGAGATGTTGTTTCAGGGAGTCCTTGTATCTTCTCTTTGGGGCTCCTCTCTTGTGGCAGCCAGTGGCAAGTTCACCATAAAGCAAGATCTTAGGGAGGCGGTGGTCCTTCATCCTTGAGACGTGCCCTGCCCAACACAACTGTGTTCTCAGTAACATGGCCTCTATACTTGTGACAGCTGCTTGCTCTAGGACAGATGTATTAAGTCACATAATCTGACCAGTGGATGTTTAGGATTGTATGGAGACAGTGTTGATGGAAGCGTTCTAGGAGACGCAGGTGGTGGCGGTAGATGACCCCTGATTCAGATCCATATAAGAGAGTAGACAGCACTATGGCTCTGTAAACACTGATCTTTGTACTTTTCTGCAGGTGTTTATTTCGCCAAACTCTTTTATGAAGCTTTCCGAAAGCACTATATGCCTTTGCTAACCTGTTGTCTGTCTCTCTGTCAATATTACTAGCTAACACATTAATAATTGCAAATAGCTTGGGGACGTGTTTTTCAAAAAACAAACTTTCTGGGACTTTCTTATATTTTGTTCGAATTGTTTTCAAGTCAAATCCATATTTTAACAAAACCATCACATTCACAGTGTAAAGAGAGAGAGTAGGGTCTGACTCTTGATAGTCCTACCCTTACTGATTAGTTCTTTTACATTTGGGGTTCAAGTGGCTCATTCAAGTAGCAGAATGAAGATACCAGAGTCCAGCTTTCCCTGTAGTTTTCTTATATAATATTAGCAAGTTTGTACAAAATAATACAATCCTTAAGTGATAAAATTTGCACTGAAAGATTCCCCCTACCACCTGTTCCCACTCCCACACATACCTTTGCTTGCTTTTCATGCTCAGAATATTAAGAGTGCCCTGATTGTCCTTCTCTTTTAAGAGTTTTTCCAAATTCCATTAGGAAAGTTCTGCTTTATTGAAAAAAAAAAATTATTTCTGCCCAGATGCTTTCATTCCTGCTGAAGAAGATGTCTTTCTCTTTTTGGATGTTTATCTAAAACCACAGCTTGATAATTATCACTGAGGTGCTGCTTTCTTTGTATTCAGCTCTTAATTATCCAGAAAGTACCAATCACTGAAACAGTTATTAAAATTCTTAGTCAGTAGATGTAATTTAAGAGACCCAGACTGTCCAGAGGGCAGCAGACATAGATCTCTCTTAAAAATGCAAGACATGTAAACTAATTTTTGCCAGCAGTTAATCAATAGCATGAAAAGTAGGAAACTTCTGACACAGTAATACGTTAAATTATTTTTTAGTTCATTCTGGTAGACATAAGTTTTTCTAAATCTGTGCTGAAAGCATCAGAGTTTCATACGATGCTGCTAAATTTTCTGGGCTTGTCAGATCATGGGTGATGAGATTTTTCAGTTTTGGTTTTGGGCTCTTTCCCCATTTCAGAGCTGTCATGTTTTCAGTGCATATGATGCTGTTTAATGCTATAAATGCACAGTGCCTAATTATCCTTTTCCTTTTAAACATCCTTTAGGTTGCTAAGTACATAGAATAGTATATACTATGTACTTTAGGAAACATTCAGCATTATTCATGGATTTTTCCTCTAGTTGCTGTAACATTCATAGAGTCATCAAATCATAAAATCATTTAGGTTGCAAAAGGCCTTTAAGATTGATGAGTCCAACAGTTAACCTAGCACCATGGGTTGACCACCAAGCCATGTCCCCAAGTGCCATATGTACATGTGTGCTGGTTTAAGAGTTAACCAGCAGGGGTAATGAACCCAACTCAAAGGAGAGATTATAAAGTCAGAATAACAATTTATTAAAATAATACAGTAAGTACAATCATACAAACAAACAATTGGTCTTAACCCACAAAACCCAAATGTATAACCCAGTACCTTGGGGGCATGAACAAAGTGGTGTTCCTTGGACCCCGCTTGAGTCCAAAGTAAAGGGAGAGGAGAAAAACCTGCTGGTGGGAGAGCTGTTGCAGTCTGGTCAGAAGCGGTGATTGCAGTCCAGCTGAGGTTGAGAGCAATGAGCTGCAGTCTTCCTTCTGGATCCCACGAGTGGTTGAAAAGTTCTGAAAACTCCAGGTTTATATATTCTCT